>NW_006494613.1:16544658-16547460 GCF_000325575.1 Pteropus alecto
GAGCTAGGGTGACCAAGGAGACTGCACCAGTGGGCCCCACAGGACACTTACTACATAAAGCCTCTCTATCAGGACTATAGACATAGCAGCTCTGAGTAATACAGAGAAATACATAGGGAGGCAGCCAAAATGGGAAACAAAGAAACATGTCTGAAATGAAAGAATAGAACAAAGCTCCAGAAAAAGAACTAAACAAAATGACAAGCAAACTACCAGATGCAGAGTTCAAAACATTAGTTATAAGGATGTTCAATAATATCAGTGAGAATTTCAACAGAGATATGAAACATAAAAATGGAAATAGAAAATAACCAGTCAGAAACAAAGAATACAATAACTGAAATGATGCATACATTAGGGGAAATCAACAGTAGATTACATGAAGCAGAGGACCGAATCAGCGATTTGGAAGATAAGGTAGCAGAATGCACCCAATTAGAACAGCAAAAAAAAAAAAAAAATCCAAAAATATGAGGATAGTTTAAGGGGTCTTCTGGGCCAACATCAAAACATGAAGTGTACCAACATTCGCATCATAGGGGTACCAGAAGAAGAGAAAGAGCAAGGAATTTAAAACTTATTTGAAGAAATTATGAAGAACTTCTCTATCCTGGAGGATAAAAGCCCAGGAATCACAGAGTTCCAAACAAAATGAACCCAAAGAGACTCACACTAAGACACATCATAATTAAAATGCCAAAGATTAAAGACAAAGATCTTAAAAGCAGCAAGAGAAAAGCAGTTAGTTACCTACAAAGGAGGTCCCATAAGACTGTCAGCTAATTTCTCAACAGAACTTTTGCAGGACAGAAGAGATTGGCACAAAATATTCAAAGTGATGATGAAAAGCAAGAACCTGCAACCAAGATTACTATACCCAGAAAAGCTATCATTTAGAATCAAAGGACAGAAATAAAGCTTCCCAAACAAGAAAAAGCTAAAAGAGTTTATCAACACCAAACCAATATTACAAGAAATGTTAAAGGTATTTCTTTAAGAAAAAGAAAAAAAATGATAAAAATAGGAATATTAAAATGGCAATAACTACATGTCTATTAAAAATTACTTTCATTATAAATGAATTAAGTGCTCCAGTCAAAAAGATAGGGTGGCTGAACGGAAAAGACAACAAAACTCTTTTATATGTTGCTGACAAGAGACTGACTTTAAATTGAAAGACTCACACAGACTGAAAATAAAGGAACAGGAAAAGGTATTTCATGAAAATGAAAACAAAACAAAAGCTGGGGTAGCAATACTTGTACCAGACAAAGTAGACTTTAAAAGAAAGGCTATAACAAGAGACAAAACCCCATTACTGAGTAGACAAAGAGACCCAAAACACTACTTCAAAGTTACATATGCGTCCATATGTTCATTACATTATTATTTACAATAGCCAAGATGTGGAGGCAACTTGTGTGTCTATCAGTGGATAAATACATAAAAAAGAAGTGGTGCATATATACAATTGAATATTACTCAGCCATAAAAATGATATCTTGCCATATGCAACAATGTGGATGGACCTAGAGGGTATTATGCTAGTTACCATTTCTGCCACATTTGATTCCTTTGTAGGCATTTATTTTTCCGCTTAATATATATTTTCTTCTTCCTAAAGAACTTCGACATTTGTTGTAGTGTAAGTTTGCTGGATTGCTTCAGCTTTTCTATATCTCAATTCATATGAATTGTTTTATTTCCTGCATGACTAAATTTTGCCTTTGAATTTGAAAGAGATTTCTTTTTTATTCTTACAACATTTTAAAAAATTTGCTTAACTATCATCTCAGTTGAATTGTTTCTGATGAACAATCTGTTTCTGATGAGTCATCTTTATCTGTATATAATGTGTCTTTTTATCCTCTCTGGATACTTTTAAGACTTTTTATTTATCATTAGTTTTAAGCAATTTAGTTATGACTTTTTCATGTTTCTGTGCTTGACTTTATCTTGGATCTGTGAGTTTATAATTTTTAATTTTCTTTAAAAATTTTAAAGATACTGCTTTCATTGGTTATTAACATAAACAAGTATTTTTAAAGTGTTTTTCAGTTATTGTTTTTAAAACTTATTTTAAGATAGGACTTTTGCTTTTCAAAAGAATAGTTTCCTTAACTTATGCTTTTGAAATTTTCACATTTCCATGTTTATTCAATTAAAAAATTATTTGTATTTATAAAGCAATAATGTGCCCACAGTTCACTATTCCCGTGGCTCTAATTTTCCTTATTTGCATTGCCTCAAAATGTAGTAACAGCATTCATATTTTCTAATACTATTTGTATAACATTATTGGGAAATATAATCCTTAAATATGGAAGGAGAAGTCCTAATGAGAATGCTGGTAGTAGGAATATGCCTCAGAAAGTTGTTTTTTATTAAGAGAAAATGTCCTCTTTAATCAATTAAAAACTCATGCCCCAAACTTCCAGTCCCAACACAAGTGGCAACCGTCTGCAGATCACTTTGTAGCTTATACCAAGTTGTTACTGCACCGGCAGTAACTGAACTGGGCCTACAGTAGAGACCCCCACAAGGAGCCCCAGAATGAACATACTCAATGGACAGTTTCAGACCACACCAGAGTGCCACCCAACCACTTCCACAAATGACACACCCAAAGGACAAACTAAGTAGGCACCAGAGCCTTGATAAAACAAATTCTGCTCTATATGGTTAGCCTCTGCACAACAACTCCTTCACTGAAGTCACAGCCAATTCTCACAACCAATCGGCCTGAGAATCAGTACCTCCCATTGATGTGTCAATAGCAATCAAGGCTTAACTACAATGGAA
>NW_006494613.1:16548892-16550807 GCF_000325575.1 Pteropus alecto
GTTGTCATGCCAATTCCTTCTTACAGTCTTGGAAATACCACCATTAGATGCAGGCAGGAGAGGCCTCTGCTCAAGTTTCCGCACGTATCACAAAACACACTGATTTTAAAAACATGGCTGCCTTTATTATGCTAAGTGAAGTAAGTCAGACAGAAGAAGGCAAATGCCCTATGATTTCACTTATATGTGGAGTCTAAAGAACAAAATAAAACAGAAACTCATAGATATAAAAAACATTTTGAGTGTCTCCAGATGAGAGGGTATTAGAGGATGGATGAAAAAGGGAAGAGATTGAGAAGTGTAATTGGTAGTTACATAATAGTTATGGGGATATAAAGTATAAGAAATATAGTCAATAATATAATAACTGTATGATGTCAGATGGGTACTAGATTTATTGGGGAAATCATTTTGTAAATATATAAATGTCTAATCTCTATGTTCTAAATCACCTGAAACTAATATATTGTATGTTAATGGTAATTGAAGAATAAAAAAATATATTAAAACACTTACACCCATAAATTAATGGATAGGACAAATGATTATAGTCACCCCTTATATAGTTCTCAGTCTCTACTAACATTCCTCAAGATCGCTTTCCTGATTTAATTTAAAAATTCTTTTGCAGCTGATCATATCTTGAGCAACACTTCTAATTTTAAGTTCTTGAAAATTTGTATTTCTTTGTTTGAATATTTTTTTTAGTGTGAAATCAGGCACTATCTTAAACCAAATTCTAATTGAATAAAACTTTTGCTCTTCATCAACATTGCATAAACTACCTAATTTAACTGAATGATGAGATTCCAAAATTCTCTTGAAGACCTGATAGCAAAAAGTTTTAGTATAAAAAAGATTTGTCTAAAGCGTCCCAGTATTCCCAGTGTTACTGATAAAAATTAGATGTGCATGCAGTTTGTATGCTACTCACCTCTTTCCCAGACAGGACTGCTTTCTCTACTTTTTTTCCTTTTTAATTGCTAGATTTTATTTTAGAGAAATTTTCCTTTATAGAAAATTGAGCAGATAGTACAGAGGGTCCATCCCTATACCTTCCTGTTTCCTCTATTTTGTAGTACATTCGTTACTCTTGATAAACCAATATTGATACATTAATACTAGTTATAGTTTACAGTATGGTTCATTCCTTGCATTGTACATTCTTTTTTAAAAAAATTATTGGGGTAACTGGTTAATAAAATTATATAGGTTTTTCCACAAATGACACACCCAAAGGACAAACTAAGTAGGCACCAGAGCCTTGATAAAACAAATTCTGCTCTATATGGTTAGCCTCTGCACAACAACTCCTTCACTGAAGTCACAGCCAATTCTCACAACCAATCGGCCTGAGAATCAGTCCCTCCCATTGATGTGTCAATAGCAATCAAGGCTTAACTACAATGGAAGGATATACACAATTCACATAAGAGGCACACCTGGAACACCGAGCTAGGGTGACCAAGGAGACTGCACCAGTGGGCCCCACAGGACACTTACTACATAAAGCCTCTCTATCAGGACTATAGACATAGCAGCTCTGAGTAATACAGAGAAATACATAGGGAGGCAGCCAAAATGGGAAACAAAGAAACATGTCTGAAATGAAAGAATAGAACAAAGCTCCAGAAAAAGAACTAAACAAAATGACAAGCAAACTACCAGATGCAGAGTTCAAAACATTAGTTATAAGGATGTTCAATAATATCAGTGAGAATTTCAACAGAGATATGAAACATAAAAATGGAAATAGAAAATAACCAGTCAGAAACAAAGAATACAATAACTGAAATGATGCATACATTAGGGGAAATCAACAGTAGATTACATGAAGCAGAGGACCGAATCAGCGATTTGGAAGATAAGGTAGCAGAATGCACCCAATTAGAACAGCAAAAAAAAAAAAAAAACA
>NW_006494613.1:16552801-16562420 GCF_000325575.1 Pteropus alecto
GTATGGTTCATCCTTGCATTGTACATTCTTTTTTAAAAAAATTATTGGGGTAACTGGTTAATAAAATTATATAGGTTTCAAGTGTATATTTAAAAATATACATCATCTATATATTGTATTTGTGCTTTCCTTCTGTCACCATATATTTGACCCCTTTTACCATTATCTACCTGCCCCCCTCCTTCTTTCCCTCTGCTAACTACCATGCTGTTATCTGTGTCCACAAGTTTTTGTTCGCTTGCCTTGTTTTCTGCTTTTAGTTTTGTATTCCACATATGAGGGAAATCATATAGTTCTCACATTTTTCTGTTTGACTTATTTCTCTTAGCATGATTATCTCAAGATCCATCCATGTTGTCACAAATGGCAGTATTTCATTTTATGGTTGAGTAAAATTCCATTGTATATATGTAGCGCATCCTCTTTATCCAATTATCTATAGAAGGAAACTTCAGTTGTTTCTACATCTTGGCTACCACGAATAATGCTGCTGTAAACATTGGAGTGGATATATCTTAACGAATGAATGTTTACAAATTTGGGGGGGGGGCGTAAATATCCAGAAGAAAAATTGCTGGGTCATATTTTTAACATTTTGAGGAACTGCCATATTGTTTTCCACAGTGACTTTACCGATTTATATTCCCACTAACAATGTATGAGGGTTTATTTCTCATACATTTATTTCTCTCCAATACTTGTTAGTCCTCTTGTTGATAATAGCCATTCTTACAGGTGTGAGGTGGTCTCGTTGTGGTTTTGATTTGCATTTCCTTAATAGCTAGTGAAGCTTAACATCTTTTCATATGTCATCTTGGAAGGAGTGTCTATTAAGGTCCTCTGCCCATTGTTTAATTGGATTTTTTGTTGTTGAGTTGTTTGAGTTCTTTATATATTTTAGATATTAGTTCCTTATTGGAAGCATTATTTGCAAATAGGTCCCATTTAGTTTGTTACTCCTTTGTTTTGTTGATGGTTTCTTTTGCTGTGCAGAAGCTTTATAGTTTGATATAGTCTCCCTCTCTCTCTGTCTCTCCCTCTCTCTCCCTCTCTTTTTATTTCCAGATATAATCTTCTGCTTTGATGAATATTGATCAAGTAATAGTAATAATAGTCCCTACCTCTTGAAGACCTATTAATAGAGTTCAAAAAGCACTGTGATCTATTGTCTGTAATCTTATAAACAATTCTTTCATTTTGGTATTATTTTCACTTTTCAAATGAGAAAAATGAGGCTTAGAGCAATTAGATATCTCACCAAAATTAATATACCACGATTTATTAATTTCTGTTCTGGTGTCAACCTCTTCTAGTTTCTAGAACAGTATTTGATTACATATTCTAATTCCCTTAATAAGCAAGCTCTGAGCTTCCTTGACTATATAAAATATGCCTTATTCATATCTCTACCACTATCATGCCTTGTTCAGAATCTGAAATTCAGTAAATGTTTAACATTATATGTTGACTATAAATAAAGAATATAAAATACTTTTATAAATCTGAGTTTTGAAAAAGTCTGAGTGACTTTGTTACTGTTAAGCCATGTTAAAATATTTCATACACATCATGTTAATATAAATTATTTCATTATAAATATTGTTGCTGTTTATCCATGTGTGAATTTTAGTATTCTGAATTTTAGACTCAACTATTAAAAAAACAAACACTCATTATTATATCAGACTGAATAAGACTTTGAAGCATCAAGAGTCCATACACTCAACTGGAAGGTCAGTTAAAACTAGGTTATTTGAAGAAACTTGAGAAAAGTTTATAGCACAGTTGCCATACAAACTGTTTGAAGAATAAAAGTTTTAAGAGTTTTCAAACAGCGGTGAGTTGGGTGATCCATATTACTTATATCCTACTGAAAAACAAAACTACACCTCAGGGAAAAGTTCGGATTAACATTCTCTTACTCTTTCTGGTAGTTAGGATCCATCTTTTCTATTATCTCAGGATTCATGTTCAGTTCTGCCTAAATATAACTATAATGTCCTCAAGCCACAGTAAATGTATTTTTCCAATTTTCAAATCATGGTGTAAGAAATATGATAAAAATATAGAAACAATGTCTCATATAAATTGGCTTATTTCTAAACACACTATTCTAAGCCAATTAAATGAACAAATCCTCATGGGATGTTTCATCATCTGTATATTTTGCTATTTAATAGTAGAAATAACTTTACCCTTGAATTATTTTTGTATTGGCTGTGGTGTTCTCTAAATTACTCATTTTGCTATGGGCAATGGGAATTATAAAAGATGTTAAATCCTGATTTTAAAGAATAGCCAATTTGGGGAAGAAAAATATGAAATTATAGCAATATAATTGGGTGTATATTGTAATGATTATAATGAGTAATACTGATTATAAATATAAAATTTTAAAAAAGTTGTTTTGTAAGTAGTTAGGGGTTTATCAAGCACTGATATATATTTATAATTTTGAAGATTTGTGCTGCTTGCAGGAAGATATGTGTATGTTTCCTTGTATAGCACAGATTATTTTTATAGGGACTTTGAATCCTATAAATGCTGAAATGATGAATCGCACGTGCTATAGCCTAATTTCTTTGGTACAGTGAAATTTAACCTAGTCTGTCTCTAATTCACTGAATTATGTATGAAATCTAATCTCTAGTAAACTAGAGATTCTCAAACTTCTTCTATGTGTAACTAGTCTGGGGAATTCTAAGAAAACTACAGATTCCTAGGATTTGTCCTCAGAGATTCCAATTTTTTGGCTTTGGGTTGGCCTAGAAATCTGCATTTTAGTTTTCTACCCACTCAAGGGGTCATAATATAGGTGGCTAGCAGAGAACTTCCTTAGAAGCCCTAGTCTATGCTGTCAGGTGAAAGCAGAGTTCTGGCTATCTTATTTGCTATTGCATCTCTAGTACCTTGCACGGTGTTTTTGTTAACCCATTTCCTCTTTAGAAAAAAAAGTGCAGCTCACTGCCAGAGTTAATTTAATTTGACATAAACACACTCTTTGAGGCTGAAGCAAAGCTGACTGGTTTTCAACGTGAAAAAAAAGCATAAAAACTGTTCTTGTAGTTATTTCTAAACAGAACTGTGTCTAATCAAAATGTAATAGAAATGTATACATAAATCAGATTTATCAAATGAATCTTCAGCTAACAACTAAGAATGATGTTATCACGTGTAGGAATGCTAAATTTTCTAGGATTTGAAGTTTTCAGCAATCGAGAATTACTGTATTTTGAAAATGGAAATACCACTACTAAAAACAGAATGCTATGAATCAAATGATGTCATTTGTTTCCAGAGACTATCGTTATACTAGAGCAATGTAAAAATAATAACAAAAGCAAGCTTTTTCATGGCAAATTTGAGGGTAAGGTTAGGACTGTAATCTGCGTGTAGTCTCGGAGTAAACACTACAGCTGCAAGCGCCACAGGCGAGTATTTCCAGGGCAAACAGTAAATGTGTTAATGAAAAAAAAAAGTTTTTTAGCAGCTTCATTCATGAAGCAGGTATTTATTTAGTAATTTAGAACTTTCTGTTGTTTATTTATGAAATTGTAATGTTTATTTTGCAATATGGATTAGATCTTAGGAATGAAGCAATAAATAAGAAAGCACATTATGAATAAAATATTAGAATTGGGTAAATGTATCAAAATAAAAATAGACATGGGGTGAGGGAGCACAGGAAAGGTCATTATTTCTCATACTAGTGTCAGAAGATGTCATGAAGTAAGTGACAAATGTGTGGAATCTTCAGGGAAAAGTTAGAATCAGTGTGTCAGAAGAAACTTGTTGAAGGTGTTTCTTTTTCTTTTTTACTTATTTATTTTAATTAATTAATTAATTAATTAATTAATATTGTGGTGACATTTTTTAATGATATCCAATAAGTTTCAAGTGTACAATTTAGCAGTAAGCAATATATATATACATATATATATACATATATAACATACATATGTATATATATGTATATATACTGCATTGTGTTTACTGCCCATAGTTAGATTTCTTTCTGTCACCACATATTTGACCTCTTTTACCCCATCTACCTCTCCCCTCCCCACACCCATTGGCAACCACTAGTCTATTGACCATGTCCATGAGTCTCTGTTTGTTTGTCCTATTCCTTTGTTGCTTTCAGGTTTATATCACATATACAAATGATATCATGTGGTTTTCATCTTTTTCTTTCTGGTTTATTTTGCTTAGCAAGATTATCTCAAGGTCCATTCACATTGTCACAAATGGCAATATTTCATCTCTTCTTATGGCTGAGTAATATTCAGTGTATATATGTACCACAACTTCTTTATCTAATCATCTACTATAGGACACTTCAGTTGCTTCCATGTCCTGGCTACTTTGAATAATGCTGCTATGAACATCGGTGTGCAAATATCTGTGTGGATATGTGTTTTCAAGTCTTTGGGGTAAATACCCAGTAGAGGGATTGCTAGATCATATGGTAGATTGATTCTTAGTTTTTTGAGGAAGCTCCATACTGTTTTTTATAGTGACTGAACCACTTTGCAGTCCCACCAGCAGAGTATGAGGGTTTCTTTTTCTCCACATCCTCTTCAACATTTGTTATTTACATGTCCTGTAGGTAATAGCTAGTCTAACAAGTGTGAGATGATATCTAATTGTGGTTTTGATTTGCATTTCCGTAATAGCTAGCGATGTTGAGCATCTTTTCAAATATTTGTTCGCCCTCTAGGGAGAAGTGTCTGTTCAGGTCCTCTGCCCATTTTTTGATTGGATCATTTTTTTTTTTAATTTTTATTTTGTTATTGAATCGTATGAGTTCTTTGTATATTTTGGGTATTAGGCCTTTATTGGAGGCGTTGCTTGCAAATATATTTACCTATTCGGATGGTTGTCTCTTTACCTTGTTGATGGTTTCTTTTGCTGAGCAGAAGCTTTTTAATTCGATGTGGTCCCATTCTTTTATTTTTGCTTTTACTTCTCTTGCCTTTGAGGTCAAATTCATAAACTCTTCTTTAAGTCCAAGATCCATGAGTTTAGTTCCTACGTTTTCTTCTATGCAATTTATTGTTTCGTGTCTTATATTTGGGTCCTTAATTCATTTTGAGTTAATTTTTAAGGTGTTTCTATAAGAGAAAGGATCAAGGACAAAGGCAGAAAGGCAAGTAACATTGTTACTGTGGAAGAACCACAAGTAGGCAGAGGCACTTTGGTTTGGTATGAAGAAGGTTGCTATATGAGGAGGAATGAGACAGAGAAAACAATCAGAGAGAGAGGCAGAGGCAGGACAAATTAAACCTGAGCGGGACAATATCTTTGTATATCATAAGGTCGCACAAGTTGTCCTGGGAAATCTATTGTATTTGAATCAGAAGTATAGTTCTGGTGAAGGCAGTACATATTGTAGATGGACTAATGTGCATTTATTTTCTTTACTTGGCACTTCTTGAGAAGGAAGAAAAGAAGGCTATTACTAGGTCTAATCACTTTGTCACCTGATGTCTAAGTTGAAAGAGAGTGATATTTGCTAGGAGAAAGAGACTTTATCTCTGAAATGCCATTAGCAGAATGTCTCTGGTTAAGGATTGATTGCCTGTAGTAAAGAGAACCTAGGATCTATGGATTTAAGCTGCAAGACTCACTCTAGAAGCTAATGGAAACTCAGAGGTATGAATTAAAGGTGTTTCAAAACTCATACATTTCTCCAGCTGTAATCTCATTTGGAAACTTCATCTCTCATTCTAGGATAAAGAACACATTCCTGTAGTGAGAAAACAGGACCTGGGAGCCAACCTCGATGTCTCAGATTTCTCTCTACTTCAACTGAGCCTATGATTGCCTGTATATAGCAAATTATTAGTAAAGCTTGATATTAGGCAAAATGCTTGATTTGTATTAGTCTGATTTGACACTTCAATTATTTGTGTTGTCTCGGGTGCTGGGTAGCAAAATTAATGTAGAATGTTATAATAATTATTTTTGGTGAGAACTGCAGAAACATATCAAATGTATAATATTTATATAGAATGTCCCAGTCATTGCATTTGTCCTCACTTTAAGATCACATTGAGATTTATTTTTCTAAATACTTACATGTATCATACTAAAATTTTCCTGAAGGAGGATGGTCTGGGTGGTATTTACTTTTTTATCATCATAAAAATGAGATAAACTTAGAACACTTTGTGAGATGGGACAAACAAACAAAGACAAAATCATTTGTTTTCCTGATTACTGCTTATAAATTTTATTTTCTAACTAAATAACTAGAAAAAATCATTAAATATTAAATAGGACTCATAGCTAATTTTATTTGCAATGAGGTCCTGGGGAAAAACTTGAGAGTATTTGAAATGAAGGGTGGAATAACTAAGAATGAAATTGCTTTGCAGTAGGAGTAGTTTTCTTGAATTATAAATAAAACAGAATACTGAGTTTTTAAATTCATACATATTTGTGATATCTCTTGCAAAACTGGTCAGCTACTGTAAATAAACTATGTGTTTTATCTATCTATGTAATCTCACCTCTTCTATGTGTTAGCCAGTGTCTTATAGGAAGAATCACAGAACTGGGATGAAATTAAATCCATTCTCCTGGTAGTGACTTCTGTGAACTAGCTTGTATGCCTGGCAATTATGGTAGCCTGCTTTATTGATTGCTGTCCTTGGCCCTTACTACTTCTTCAGGGAATAAGATATGTCCAAAGGGGATAAACAGGATATAAAATGTTTGGTATTATGTTAAAAATATAATTAAAGAAGAACTAATGCTATTAATGCTTGTGGCCTGAGGTCTTATATTGCAACAAGAAATATAGCATAACGTAGACAAAAGCTTTTCATAGGAAGTCGTGAAATTGTTCTGGCAAGGAAGATTAAAGAAAAAAGAAAAAGTAAAAAGAACTGATAGATTGGAGAGTTAACATCAAGATCTTAAAAAGCAATTCTCTGCTTTATTGGGACCTAGTGGAGTTCTCTACATACAGAGGTAATGTGCAAGATGAAAGGTATTCAATTCCTCTCTCAATACAAATAGATCACAGGAAAAGGAAAACTATGAATCTACTGAATAAATGAAAGAAAAAAAATAGGGCCAAGGAGAAAACCTAATTTCCCAATCACTTCAGGCTTTTCCTACAGACACATGATAGCAAAAGTGTAACATAAAGCCTAAAGATATTATCTGATTAAATAAAAGGCAAGACCTGTTAAAGTTAACCACCGATACTTGGTGCTGGAAGAGGCAGGCAATAGAGCTCCATTTGTAAAAAATATGTCATTGAATACACTGACATTTTCTGTTATGCTTATTTCTACACTGAGGTATCTATTTATGAAAAAAAATGAATCAGTCAGAGAGCTTTCAGATATTACATGCAGCCTGGAAAACAATTCAATTTAAAACTCTTCTCATTTTATCTATTTGCCAAAAGTATTTATTGTTCTAAGGAGATAAGATTTTCTTTTTGTAACAACAACTAATCAACCTAGATTTTTAACAAATTGAAAGTTTAGCCTCCTTCTGGGCGCATTCTAAAATATATATGTATACATGTATAGATATGTATATACACACACATATGTATATACACATATATGTATATATATATGGACAAATACAAAGTTTTATTTTAGAAATAACTGAATGTGCTGGTATTATTGTGGAAAGTTGATTATTAAATTTATATTTTTGCACCTTAAGGTAACATGACTTTTTCTCCCTTCTTCTCTTTCTTCCTTCTTTTACTTCCTTCCTCTCCTATTTCTCTCTCCCTTGCTTTCTCTTTCTTGATTAAACAACATTACCACTAGATATTATTACTATGAAACACCAATATTTACATCACTATTATTTACTGCTGAATAAAGATTTAAGGATGTAAAATAATGTTTTTAATGTTAACAAAATAAATAAATGATAGAGTCAAGTATAATTGACTATTTAAGGGTAATTGGAAAGGTTGTTATTTGTTTATTTTGAGAGGAATGAATTTTTATTAAAGTTTTCAAATGGGGAAAAATTGAGCTACTGCTTCATAGTCCCATCTCATTTCAGCCCAGATATAATGGTTTAACACTTTCGATTATTGTTCTCCACCCCTTTTCTTAAGTACTTCAACAATAAAGTATTAGTGTAAAATTGATTACTCAGGGAGTTTATTTGGGAGATATGATGTGCTTACTAAATAAAAGAAACAAAACTTGAAATATGTTGAAAATATATATTTTTAATGTTATCAAATGTGTAGTCAATTCCAAAATAGCAGCTTCTATAGAATATTACCTGTGACATATGTGTTCTCTAAAATGTGAGAAATCAAGAAAACAAGCTCTATGAAATTGGGGGTTTCTATAGGTGTATGCATAAGATAAATGAACACATTTTAATTGGTTTAGTTACAATGATTTCCTATTAACAGATTTAAAAAATTCAGAAGTGGATCACATGGTTATATATATCCTCATTATGAAATCATTCGATTCACTCTTTTATATCTATTATCTATCTGTCATTTATCTATCATCTATACCATCTATATTACCTATATATCTATATTTATATCATCTATAATCTATACCATTGATTAAAGATTTAACTTTTAAGAATTCAGATCTAAAGATACTGGTCTTACAGTTGTGAATGAAACCCTCTCTCCCGTTCCTGACTTATCCTTCACAGTTGGAGCTCCTGCATAAAATACATATCTGAAAAAGTAGGGAGAAGGTTAGGGCTTGGAGAGAATGCTTATTTAAGAAGTAAATTTTGATCTTAATATCCAGCATTCAAGAAATTATTACTATTATGTTACACATAAGTTACATGTAAATATAGATGTTTAATATTTTATACTTTCAGCATGCTTAGATGTTCATTTATTTTGCCTCAAATATTTGGTGGCACACTTGTTATTATAATTTTTATTATGTAGTAATTACTCAGAATAAATTCCTCTTTTAAAATTAACTAGATCATATAATTTAATGGATATGGAACATTCAAAAGATTTCCTATTGATATTCAAGAGTTTATGGCTTGAGATTTGATAGTGTGACTGTTTTATTTAAATAACTGTTTTATCTAAATTTCTTTACAAAAGAAATCACTTAAGCAGTTCTACTGTGATTTCTAAATTAGAATATTAAAAAAAATCTCAATGTGATCTTAAAGTGAGGACAAATGCAATGACTGGGCCATTCTATATAAATATTATACATTTGATTGATGGTACAAACCTGGGGGAGTAGTCACAAAATTTACTGGATATTATCAAATAAAAATACAGAATTCTACTAATTTCTTCCTTCTGCATTTGTCGCCACAGTGCTTCAATTCCTTCTTTGTTATCTGTAATTGGTTTGTTTTGATTTATAATGACCATCATGACTGTCGAATGTTTTCAGTGAAAAAATGACTTTTTATTGATTTGTTTAAATATGACTTTTTATCTTTCTGACCAACATGAGAACATAATCCTTTTTCACATCCATTTGCAATAGCCCAAAGCAGAATTCAAGAACAAATATATTGCTAACTCAGTTTATCTAAAATCTAATTACAACAACAGAAAGATTTTTTAATCTCTTAAAATAATTGTTCTATCTTAGAGAGTAGTTAGCATACTGGTTTC
>NW_006494613.1:16562442-16566160 GCF_000325575.1 Pteropus alecto
ATTTGAGGACATCTTTTGTATGTGCTATAAAGAACAGAATGAGCCATCAGGTAAGATAAGACAAGACCATTTAAAATAGAAATCTGAAAATTCTAAAATTTATGAGAAAATCATGCACTTCCATATGACCTCTGATGAGACCAGCTTCTTCATGGCAATGATAATTTAAAAATATCTCAAAATTTATTGGTGATAAAGACATGGTGAATTCAAGAAGAAAATGCAGAGGTTTTAAGCATCCAGTTGTTGAAGGACCTAATATGAGAAGAGAAACAAAATTAGTAATCACTAAGAATTATTTTCCTAGACTGAACCTACCTACACTTTTTATTTGCCTATTATAATTTTAATCATTTATAATTAGACTTATACATTAAGACATATGTATGTTTTGAATAATCTACAATAATCTATGATAAAATATTTTTGAAAGAGTTTAAACATAGGATGAAAGCTTATTTTATTTTATAATTCCTACAATATGCTTATCGCATATTCACATAATGAGATTTATATTTAGGAGTTGAGAATTGAAATATATTAGGAGAGAAAAGGGATATGAAAACTCATAGATTTTTTACTTGTGAAATTATGGTATTTTAATAAATACATTAAAGATACTTTTTAGAGGGTTTTTCCTCCCACAAACATAAAGCTATGTATAATAAATATATAATACTGTAACTATGTTAAACATAAAATATTTTAACATATTATTATAACTTAATTTTTTTCTAAAGTACTATACATGTTAGGCATCTCTGTTTGCATTTCTGGTATCTCCTCTTCAGAGAATTGCCCTCCCAAGTGTAACACACATAGTTTCTATGAGGTTTTCATTTTGTTGCCATTGGAGACTATCTAAATCCATAATTGCCCTGGTGATGCTGAGGGGACCTTGGTTCTTTCTGTCAATGCAGTAAAGAATTAAAGATCAGTGAAATTTAGAAAGTTAAGAATTGATAAAGTAAGTTTCAAGAGAGAAATGGGCTGCACCAGAGATGACCATGGTACCATAGAATTCAGTAAGTAAATCTTATACTGTGGCCATGGTGGGTGGTTACAAGGGCAGTGCTAGATAATTGGCAAGTGAAGTCATTTTGATTGAGAGTTGGCTGTTATATAACCTTTTGTCTACTGTGTATGTGGTTACCCAGAATTCAGTCTGTTATAATTAGATTCATGAACTTCTGGGCATATTTTGCTATTATAATGATGGTATAATGAGGCTGAGGTGAAAAGAAGATCAATGTAGTTTTCACTGCGCAGGTATCTGTGGCTGGCCTCAACCAGTGGCTATTTTAGTGGCTTTTTATTTCCTTGTACTTCAGTATGTAGGGATATTGTTAATTGAAGAATAGGTGTTTCTGGGAGGTCCTAGGGGTGGCCTTTGGGTTGGGCCATCATTCTTGTAATTCCTGTGGCTTCAGAGCTGGGCTTTTGCTCCCTTCTTTCTTGACTACTTATCTGCCTAACAATTTTTTCACCTGTCCATATCCTATGCGTCACCTCTCTTCTCACTTTGATTGATCAAGCAGTCTGCATTGTTGCTGAAGAACTAAGCTTAGTGTAAGATAATATTGAGGAATTATAATTAAAAACAAAATTTCCCATCTCAGAAATCCTCTTTACAATGGTAGTAGAGGAATAGAATGCCTTTATTGCTGAATAAGTGTTAATCTAGAATATGATATCCATTACAGGCTATCTGCTGACATTCTAAAGATAGAAATGAGTTCACCGCCTTTTATAACCAAGCAGATACAATCCATTACGTGTACGTTTTTAAAATAAGTAATAACTCATCCTCAATTAAGAGGACTTGACAGCACCATTTGTCACATGTAGTTCATTCTAACTTTACCTGGTAACAGGGGTGACCATCTGTGTTAACAGGCTTTATCTATAGGAAAAACAAACTTCTCATGTCTTTATAACAGGAGATAGTTTTGCAAATTGGAACCAGGTGCCCACTGGAGGTAGCCCTTACCCTCCCACAGAAGCTGGAAGATAGGGGCTCTAGCTCTCTCGAAGTTCGCATTTCAAAGAAATGTTTCCAGGTCCTTGAAAAAGATGTTCCTAGGTCATAAAGCTGACAAAAGGCCAACCTAGTCCTCAAAAGGATTTATATGTATTTCAAACAGTGGAGAGAGTACTTACAAGTTTTCTAAAAATTGCTCAAAGAAAAAGAAGGAGAGAGAAATCTTTCCTTATTTCAACAGGAAGATTTATGCCTCTGTTTTTAATTTGCATTTGTCCTTACAATAGAAGCATAGGAGTGTCATGTGGTTGAGTTTTCTTGAGAACATTTTTATATGATAACCTGCTATTATTTTCTTTAAAAAGTTTCTGCTGAATTTTCATGCTGTGCTTTTTTTTTTACTTCCTTCTCACTTGTCTTTTTTCAAAGCAAAGAGAAAAAAAGTATATTTTAATAAGTCAAAAGTAAATTAATATAAATATAATTCTGATTCAAAATTTACCCTTTGCCTTATATTTCTATTTTTATTTTAATCAATTAATGTTTGAGTTTAGGCATGGTGAGAAAACTAATTTAAAAATTCAAATTGAAATCTCAATATTACATAGTATTTGATCAGAGTCATATTAATCACAGTTCACGTTAAACTTCTAGATGCTATAGAGCAACTTCCTGAATAATGACTGCCCTCCAGGGTTATCAATTATTAAAATAGAAGCCTTTTTTAGAGGAATGGTCTATAGCATTTCTAGGTTCATTGATTTCATAGTATGCATTTTAGCAAACAAGATGGAAAAGTTAACATTTTGGACACTTAAAAAATATTGCCATTGAACACACATATGTCTTGAAATTATCTTTTAGACAAGGTTGTGAGACTTGGGAACTATCTTCTATTCAGAGCTTGTTTTTTTCTAACTTTAATTAGAGTTACTGAGGCTTGCAATATTCGTATATGGAATGGAGATTTGAACCAAGAACTGTAGAAAACTTTAATACAATATCTTTACATAGAGATTAAGAGAAATATACATAAATATATCACATACATTAATGAAAACTGTTATGGCACAGGACTAAAATAGGTATTCCTGTTATGAAGCTCATTACCAAAAATGTTAATGAGATATTCTTCAGTTAAATATAAGTGCTCAAAATGAAATAGCAAAATATCTGTTAGAATTATATATAGTGCCATAGTTTTAAATCATTATCTCTTGCTTTACTTTTAGATTATTTGGAAATTAAAATAGTGAATTTAACAATACAAATAGAAACTTTTTTTAAATTTAGTCTATTTTTGAAAAATTTATTCAATTCTTTTTTGCTCTGTCAATTGACTAATTTATTTTAACAGTGGCAATTGCTAATGAATACACAATTCCATTAATGATTATATCCAAAACACACACTGTTATTCAGTTCTTCAAAATAATATTTACGACTATTGAGCCTGGATCTCTTTTTAACTGCATTTGCCTCCATTTCACCAGAAGACCATTCCTCTTGAATTTTCATGTGATTCTGCTACATTTTTAAATGATGAGTACATTTGTTTGCTTGTTTATTTTCAACTCACTAGCTTAAACTTGCTTCTCAGTGGTAATTCTCTATGCTCACACAAAGGTCTGGATTCCATCCACATTTTGTCTTTCACTCTTTCTCCTATTGAATCCTGTTTACTAACTGCAGGTTGGTCACGATTGTAATATGTGCTTGCAAGCAGCAGACAAAGGC
>NW_006494613.1:16566268-16577915 GCF_000325575.1 Pteropus alecto
TGTAGTGGCAAAATGAGTTTCCAAGATATGTAAAGTGGCTCCCCCATAATCAAACAAATTGAAATGCTTCGATTAAAAGAATAAGGGAATGGATTGAACTTCACTCATTCTATCTTTCACTATCCTGAGACATCTATGAGAATTTAGATGGGCTTCTGTTGAAAACATAAAAACTGACTGAGATTTAAAAGATGTTAATACTAGGATTTCTATTGAATGTAAGAACAAATAGTAATTTCAAGGCAGCAGTATAAAGAAAAAAAGGAGTAGAAGATTTTTAGTACGTTAAATACTACTTTAATATTTATCGAGTTAAAATGAAAGGGACTAAGTAGAGCAAATTTTTCATTCATTCTTAAGAACACTACATTTGACAGTTTGAAATCATCTTTGAAGATAATATACTCTTATGGTAAAGAAACATATCCAAATTTTTACTTGTGTCATATAATCTAAAAACCAAACAAAACACAATAATAATAAAAATGGTAAGCCTATTTTTCTATCTACATACTTTTCATTTTTATTTTTTTAAATTTATTTATTCATTCATTCATTAGAGGAGCCACCTCCTGGCTCTTTGTCCTTGCATTTAGGAGTCACTCACTCTCATTTTTGCAGGTGGTCATGGAATAAGTAAGTCTTTTTAGATAAGGCAATCCTTGGTTGATCTCACAGATTACAAGGACCTTGTCAGCTTACAATCTCTTATTTATTTTTATTTATTTTTATTTTTTACACCTACAGCACCTGGTCTTCCTAAGTGGTCTCCCATCTAAGTACTAACCAGACCAGACCCTGCTTAACTTCCAAGATCAAACAGGATCGGTCTTGTTCAGGGTAGCATGGCCTAGACGCTACATACTTTTTCAAGATGAGCCACTTTTCTAGCATATGAAGTTTATTTTATTTAAAATCTATCTTTATATTAATTCTTTCAAGCTACCTACAGTGCTCCTTAGATCTAGTATTCTATGATTTGCTCACTAAACATATTACTATTTTGTTCATGTCCCTTAGAAAGTAATAGAATTATCACATATATTATTTCAGTTTCACAATTTAAGGCACCAAAATTTTGGGGGCTCCCAAATAAAGCTTATACAATTCTCCAATCTATAATAAATTCATCATTGTGTGGAATTCACAGTGGCTCATTTTGTTTAGACTGCAAAAGTACAAAGAAAAATATTCCACCGACTTCATATGGGACTGTATTTATGTTCTCTTGCTGTATAACAAAGCACCCCACAATATAATGCTTTTAAACAGCAACCTCTTATTGTTCATGAGTCTATAGGTCAGGCAGTTTTGTGGTTCTGAATTAGCCTCAGCTAATTTTCCTTAGACTTACCCATAATGGCATTTATAGCCAGTTGGCAGAATATTGGTCTAACATGGCCTCCCTCATATGTTAGCGACTAGCTGGCAATCAGCTGGAGTGACAGGAATTACTGAGCCATGTATCTTCATACAGCAGGCTCTCACAAGCTCATTCATATGTTGTCAACCGGATTGTAAGAAAGAGAAAAGAACTACATAGCACTTCTTGAGGCCTAAACTCAGAACTGGCACATCATCATTTCTGCTACATTCCATTGGCCAAAGCAAGTCACAAGCCTAGTCCTCGTGCAAGGAGCAGAATAATAAAAAACTCCAACTTGATGAGAACTGCAAAGTCAAATTGCAAAAGAGAGGAATGATTGCAACCATTTTTGAAGTAATCTATGACATGAATTGAGACACCTGTCAAAAATTCTTGTCATTTTACAAATCAGTAGACAGCAATAGGAAATTCAACTTTAATAGAAAAATTATATGGAAAGGATTAACTTTGAAATTGCCTAATTATAGTACTAAATCAAAATAGATTAAACAAAAGTTTTGAGACCTTAAGTATTTTAAATTGGATAAATTTCTTTCAATAAGCCAATTTTATTTCCATTTATAAGCAGAAATTCAGAATAATGTTGATTATTTTTTCATGTACTCATTAAAAATGTATTATTTATTACTTGACCACAATTCACTTATGATCTTTAAATGTTGTATAAGTGCTTTCTGAGAAAGGAACTTAAGTGTTATGTGGTCATGTGGAGAACAAACTTTTTTATTGTAAAAGGAAGCCATAACAATGAATTTCCTGATTTCTATGCAATCAAATAATATTATAAAAATATACTTAGTCTCATGTGCTATTTATTTTGATACTTCTCTAATAGGATACTAATAATGCATATAATAAATCACAAATACTTAGCTATTATGAAACTTATATAATTTTAAGCTGATTTAATATCTTTTTTATAATGCAGAGTTTTCTTAAGACTTTGTCCTGAACAAAATCTTTCCAAATATTTTTATTATTATTTCTTATAACTCTGCAATACTAAAACATTTCTGTAAGTGTATTAGTGTCTCAGAACCACTAAAAAAAAAAAAACCTTCTAATTATAACAGAACTACTTTGAATTTCATGGCTAGAAAAATATACAGAACTTATCTATGAAGTGATTTAGATATTTGCAAATAAATAGTTTTAAGATTTTTGCTCACATTTTGAATAACAATTTGAACAATGGAAAATAGGTGAAAGGAACCTAATTTTAAAAATTGTGTCTTAGTCTTATATATAGATGGTTCATGCATAGAATAGAAACATGATAGAATTGTTCTGAATTTTTTGACTTGGTTATTTCTACCCAATTTTACCTCCTGAAAATCTCTTGCCATAGTCAATAAACTCTGAATACAGACCCCTAGAAAAAGAGAATAGTTTGGCTTAGGACAGAGATAATTTCATGTTGTAGTTCTGCTTTATCTATGGGTATTTTTAAGAATGATCAGACTCATCATTAAATGATGATAATAAGACACTTATTTATATAATTTCTGTAGTTTACTTTACAGTTCACTGGGGAAAATATATCTGCAAAAATTGGGATGAAGTTGAAGAGCACGGAGCATGGCAAAGGAAAATGTTAATATGTAGTAAAAAGTAATGGTGATAACTTTTAAGATACAATATTTAAATAAAATATTGAACTAGTACTTATCAATCAGTTGTGCTAGTAGAGTAGAATAAAATATCAGCAGGTACTACCATTTATGAAATTCCCTTGTATAAAAGATATTCACAAAATTGATTCTGTAAGCATCTTCTAACAAACAAAATCAACTCTTTTGAAGTTTTGAAATAGTTTTTATTGGTGTTAATCCCTGTGGTTGCATTTAGGAACTTAACTCTATTCAAATGTACAGGACAACATATATAACCTTAGTTTTTATATGTATAGAATGATTCATGAATGTTTAAAATGAAACTTTAAAATAATTATTTCTAATTGTCATGCAGTAATAAAATGAGGATATATACATTGTCAGATTTAGTTTTCATAGATTAATCAAGGACTAAATATTCTACACATGGAAGCTCAGGATTAATAATTATTTGTTACCAAAGCATACTTAATACTTATTCCTCAATTTTTGTGGAGGTGGAAGAATATTAAAGTTCCAAGCAACATAATTATTATAATACAAATTAATGGCATTCCATTTTGAAAAGATATCTGAAAATAGAGATATATTTTCTATTAATAGCATTAATTAGACATTAGGACTTTAATTAGACATTGAAGTGAAAGAAGTGTATCTCTGTATGTTTTGATAGAAAAATCATCTAAGATATATTATTAATTTTTAAAAGCAAAGCACAGAAAAGTTAGTGTAACACATGCAATGTACCAGGTTACCCTTCTAGGCATTTGGAATATAATGGTGAATAAAGTAGAAAAAAAAATCTTGCTCTCATAGAGTTTACAGTCTAGTTCATTTGTGAAAATCAAGATTATAGATAAGGGTAAAGGTGGTCAAATATATGGTGATGAAAGAAAATTTAACTTTGGGTGGTGAATACACAATGCAATATATATATATATATATATGTATATATATGACATATTGAATTAAATACTTGACCTATATAATTTTATTAACCAATGTCACACCAATAAATTTAATTTTAAAAGATTATAAAAGAGAATACTATGTAACATATATATGGATATATTTTTAAGTTAATTTATTATCCACATAATACATAAGCATTTTTAAAATTTGAATGTTACCTAAAGGCAACCTGTAAAGAACCAAGACTGCATTTCATCCCAATTTCTACCTTTAAGGCAACACTTTAGAATTTGTGAGCTGTCACTTGCCATTTTTCTTTCCATATATCTAAATACTTAAAGATTTCTTTAATTCTTTATGGGAAAACTTGTTGCAATAGCTGCTTATATTTTTTGTCTTCACTTTTATCTCCCAGTCATTCTTTATTTCACTTAAGTCAGGCTTTCATCTCTATCACTACACCAAAACAGCATTTGCTAACTCACCGATGATCTTCACCACATGTTTAATTCTCTGTCTTTTAGCACTTCATTTACCAGCAGAATTTGGCACAGTTGCTCATTTCCTCTTCCTCTAAACATTTTAGCGCCACTTTCTTATTTCTTATTATTGGCTTCTGTTTCTCCTTCTTTATTTCTAATCTTCCTGACTACTTTGCAGTATTCCAGGTTTCAGCTCTCAAACTATTTATTTTATCTATTCTCATTCTTATTTATTTACATGGCTTTAAATATTATCTACATTCTTATGACTTCCAAGTTTATATTTCTAACCCTGATATTCCCCCTGATCTATAGACTTGAATGTAAAAGTGTCTAGTTGACTTTCTAGTTGGATCTCCAAAAGCATCTCAGAGTGTATTCAAAAGTTAACTTGTAATTTACATATCTAATTTACTCTTCTAGCAATCATCTCCATCTCAGTAAATAAAACTTCAATATTCTAATTACCGTACTTTCCATAATATAGAATTATGCTTGACTGACATCTTTCTCTTATACAGTAGCCTCCTCCCCCTTTATTTATGATTTCCCTTTCTGTGATTTCAGTTTCCATGGTCAATCACATTCAGAAAATATTAAATGGAAAATTCCAGAAATTAACAGTTCGTAAGTTTAAATTGTGCACTCTTCTGAGTACCATGATGAGATTTCATGCAATCCTACTTCTTTCCTCTTGGGACATAAATTATCCTTTTGTCCAGTGTATACCTATGCAGTATATATTACCTTCCTCTTAGTCACTTAATAGCCATCTCTGTTATCAGATCAACTGTCATGGTACCGCAGTGCTTGTGTTCAAGTAAACCTTATTTTACTTAGTAATGACCCCAAAGCACAAGAGTACAGATGCTGGCAATTTGGATATGTCAAAAGAGAAGCTGTAAAGTGCTCCCATTAAGTCAAAAGGTTTGTATGTATATGAAAAAACGTTATATGTATATAGGCTTCCGTACAATTTGTGGTGTTAGGCTTCCATTGGAAGGTCTTGGAACATACGCCCCGTGGATAAAGGTTGGAATATTGCATTACCTCTTAGGTAATATCAGCTCTCTTTTCACAATGTATTCCAAATCACTCAGGTGATAACATAAGGAGCTCAGGAACTAGACTGACCCTTCAGAGTGTCGCGAGTTACAGTACTCTAGCAGTGGGGGCAACATATTCTTTGTTGAAGGGGGATCTGGGTGATCCCCACACAGTGTCCACCACAGAAAGGTAGATATTTTATCAATATCAGGCCTTCCAGAGCAAGAAGAGGAAAGAATTAGAGGTAACTAGACTGACTAGCTGTTTAAAAGATCTGCTTTATGGGAGATGAGATGCGGTCATCTTAAACTAACTAATGAGACTGAGCCAGGGAAAGGAATTCACTTACCTTGCCTTTCCTTCAATTTTCTGTCTTCCATGAGGTCCCCTCTCCACCCCACTCCCTCCCACTTATCAAACTAGATACCAAGGAAACCTGTCGATGGAATACACACAGGCTCGACTCCTAAATCAGAAGGATGAGAATTATGAGTGAATTTAGAGGGTTAATATGAAGATATGTAGCAAAATGTTTCTACTTAATATTACTTTAGTACACACTCTGATCTCATCTCAAACTATTCAGTGGGCTTCGATAAGCCAGCTTTTCCACAAAAACATTCTCCATATATCAATAACTAAAAACCTTCAAGTCTCCTGTTTAAGGCATATACTTCTTTCTGCTGGTTTTCTGAGAGCAGGGGAGAGAAAGCGGCTGGTACTTTCAGTTTCAGGATTCCTTAGACCCATGTTTTGAGCATCAGTTTTATACCTGACTCTCTTGTCTCCCCTTTTCTCATGTAATCCCAGTATAATTATCTATGAAATACAATAATTATTTCCTGCCTGAATTAATATTAGCAGAGTTCAACGTCTTCATAAGATGATAAATTGGGGATCCAACTGGTCCAAATAGAGTCCCCATCCATCTAACAGATTTTAGCACCTCATCTCCCGGTACCACCAGACTCAGAGCCATTACAGAGTTCTAAGAGGAAAATTTGGTACCTTCTACAATTCCTTCTCTGTTGTCACTATAGTCTCTTTTTTCCTGTTTTGCTTGGTTAAATAAAATAACTCTAACAATCATTTTCCAATCTCAAAAATTATTGAAATTTCTTCTTTTGTACTTTAGATATATTTTCTTTCATTCTTTCCATATAGTTAGTGCAGTCTGGGAGAGAGAGGCACGTATAAATGCTTGTGATCTGTCAGCTATGTTTTACCAGAACTCTAAATTCATCAAACAAACAAATATAAACAAGAAAATATTAGTGGTTGTTAACTGAGATCTGAAAAGAAGAGCTTGCAGGAGCCTCAGGAGGCAGGTGATTTTCATTTCTTATTTTATTTCTAAACTACTGATGTGTTTTAATTTATCCATTAATTTATATTTTAATGGCAAAAGTTTATTTTCGTGCACTATTGGACAGGTGTTACAAAAGGATAACATTTTATATCTTAAAATAAATACATAAAGGAACTTTTTTTTTCATTTCTAGATCAGTTTTTTTTACTTTGTTTTATTTCATCAATTTTATTTTCTTTTTATTTTTACTACACTATATACCTTTTGCAATTCTTGTCAGGAAAACAAAGCCCATACTAGATATTTTATTAGAGAAAATACAGGAAATTGGGTACAGTTAGAAAACAAAAAGATCGAATTGGGAGAATAAGGCAACAGAGCAAAAAGTAACCATGAGAAACTGCAACCTGGGAAAGGGAGAATAAAAGGGCTGGGTTGTATTATCAGAGGCCAGAAGTTGGTAAAACATAGGATAGGTTTGATCCATGTCAGAGATGCCAGATCAGAGCCGGACAATGGAGGTGATACAAGCTCATTGAAGATACTGCCTGAGTGGGAGGAGAAAACCCTGGCTCTTCCTTTCTCTTGCCCTACAATTTCCTATGGGTGCTTTTTCTCTTTCTTTTTCTCTTTCTTTCATTCTTTCTTTTTTTTGCTGAAGGTAATAGGAAGACCAATAGCAGGGAAATTTGGCAAGTGCAGAGGGCAGAAAACTGATATAAAACTGGAATAGCACATTACCAGCCACCTTCTCTTTTCTCCTTTTCTACTTCTCTTTACTTTCTCTGGAACATGATACAGAACTCAAGTTTCAGACCAACTGGGCTGAAGTTCTTGCTCTGCCATTTACTAAACGTGTGACTTCCAGCAAACTATTTAACGTGTCTCAGTTTCCATTTATCTTTTAGCTGTGTATGATAATAATGGACCTGCAGCCTACAGTTGTTGTAGGGATTGAAAGAGCCAATACATATCAAGTGCCTGAAATAGTGTCAGGCATATAGATGTCCAGATGCATGTTAGTTACTATTATTATCACCCTGAAAATATTGAGATGAGTCTGAAAGTAGATCCAATTTATAGGGAGAAAAGGTTGAGAAATAGCCTTTGAAGTCCAGGAAGGTTGACGTTTTGTAAGGTTTTCAGTACTGTCTCCTAACTCTGGTCTGGATCACATCAGAATGAATTAGAGAACTTGTTAAAATGCATATTTTAGACAACATCCATGCAAAGTATAACATAATGTATAGGAACCAAAAGTTAGATTTAATAAACTTTTCAGGTAATTTTTGTGCACAAAAATATTCAAGAAACACTGCCAAAGTGGTTATGAGTAAACACTGCCTTTCTTTTTATCTCTCATTTGCTGAATGAACTGAGGTGGGTGCTACTGGGATTCTGGTAACAGATTTTACTACCAAGATGTCACAAATTTGGGACTGGCTTATGTATTAATTTTGATGCTTCTTGTAAACTTTTTCTCCACTCCAGTTATTTCCAACCTTACTAGAGACAGCAAAATCAGCAATACTATATTTGTGTTTTTATTAATATCCAAGAGAGGGATAAAGTTGGCCAATCTAACCTCACAATATCTTGATAGGTTTTGTTGTTGTTTTTAATAGAAGAGTTTTTATAAAGAGAAAGCATGCAACATTTTGTGTAGAAACTCAAATAATACAGATTTAGCAAAATATTGTGAAAAACATGTCTGCTGAATTGATGCAACTCATTTTTTCTTGTAGATATACAGTTTTTTCCGCTTTTTTCTGTATTTTTTTAAATTGTTTATTGGGGTAATGTTGGTTAATACAATTGTATAATTTTCAAGTGTACATTACATTTGACATCTCTATATTCTATATTCTTTGAGTGTGTTTACCACTCAAAGTCCAGTTTCCTTCAGCTACCATATATTTGATCCCCTCTACCCACTTCACATTCCCCCTACCCTCTATATTTGACTCACTTTACCTAGTCTACCTCTCCCCTCCTCCCCAACCTCCCAACCCTCTGGTAACCACTAGTCCATTGTCCATGTCCCTCAATCTCTGTTTGTCCTGTTCATTTGTTGCTTTAAGGTTTATATCCCACATATAAGTGATATGTGATTTTCAACATTTCCTGCCTGGGTATTTCACTTAGCATGATTATCTCGAGGTCCAGACATGTCGCAAATGGCAGTATTTCATCTCTTCTTATGGCTGAGTAATATTCCATTGTATATATGTACCACCGCTTCTATAGCCAATCATCTATTATAGGACACTTTAGCTGCTTCCTGGTCACTGTAAATAATGCTGCTATGAACATCGATGTGCGAATATCTTTTTGGATATGGGTTTTCCCATATATCTTTTTATATGGGATAAGTCTTTGTGGTAAATACCCAGAAGAGGGATCGCTGGATCGTATAGTAGATCAATTCTTCGTTTTTTGAGGAACCTCCATACTGTTTTCTATACTGGCTGTTCCAATTCGCAGTTCCACTAGCAAAGTATGAGGTTCCTTTTTCTCCACATCCTCTCCAACATTTGTTATTACTTGTTCTGTTGATTATAGCTATTCTAACAGTTGTGAGGTGGCATCTTGTGGTTTTGAATTGCATTTCCCAAAGAGCTAGTGATGTTGAGCATCTTTTCAAATATTTGTTGGCTATTTGTATGTCCTCTAGGGAGAAGTGTTTGTTCAGGATCTGCCCATTTTTTGATCGGATCATTTGTTTTTTTTTTTGTTGTTGTTATTGAGTCGTATGAGTTCTTTGTATATTTTGGATATTAGGCATTATTGAAGGCATTGCTTGCAAATATATTTTCCTGTACGGACGGTTGTCTCTTTGCCTTGTTGATGGTTTCTTTTGCTACACAGAAGCTTTTTAGTTTGATGTAGTCCCATTCATTTATTTTAGCTTTTACTTCCCTTGCTTTTGAGGTCAAATTCATAAAATTCTCTTTAAGTCGAAGGTCCTAGAGTTTAGTTCCTATGTTTTCTTCTATACATTTTATTGTTTCAGGTTTTATATTCAGGTCCTTAATCCATTTTGAGTTAATTTTGGTGTGTGGTAACAGATAACAGTCTAGTTTCATTCTTTTGCAGGTGGCTTTCTAGTTTTCCCAGCACCATTTATTGAAGAGGCTTTCCTTTCTCCACTGTACGTTTTGGGCTTTTTTGTCAAAAATTATTTGCCCATAGAAATATAGGTTTACTTCTGGACTCTCGATTCTATTCCACTGGTCTGTGTGTCTGTTTTTCTACCAATATCATGCTATTTTGATTACTGTCGCTTTGTAGTCTAATTTGAAGTCAGGCAGAGTGATGTCTCTAGCCTCATTCTTTTTTCTCGGGATGGCTTTGGCAATAAAGGATCTTTTGTGCTTCCATACAAAGCTGATAATTTTTGTTCTATTTCTTTAAAAAAAAGCCAATGGGATTTTGATGGGGATTACATTAAATACGTATAATGCTTTAGGTAATATGGTCATTTTAACTATTGATTCTTCTAATCTAAGAACACGGAATATTTTTCCAATCTAGGAACATGAAATATTTTTCCATTTCTTTGTATCTTCTTTGATTTCTTTTAATAGGGTCTTATAGTTTTCATTACATAAGTCCTTCACATGTGTCGTTAAATTTATTCCTAGGTATTTTATTATTTTTGTTGCAATTGCAAAAGGAAGGATTTTTTCTACTTGTTTTTCTGATGCTTCATTATTAGAGAATAGGAATGCTATGGATTTTTGAACATTGATTTTGTATCCTGAAACTTTATTGTATTTGATTATTGTTTCTAAAGTGTTCTTGTGGAGTCTTTAGGGTTTTCTATATAGAGAATCATGTCATCTGTAAATAGTGACAATTTGACTTCTTCGTTTCCTATTTGGATGCCTTTTATATCTTTCTCTTGCCTGATTGCTAGGCCCTCCAATGTTATATTGGATACCAGTGGTGATAGTGGACAGCCTTGCCTTGTTCCTGATCTTAGAGGGAAGGTTTTTAGTTTTTCATCATTAAATATGTGTTGGATGAGGGTTTGTCATAAATGGGCTTTATTATGTTAAGTTACTTTCCTTCTATACACATTTTGTTAAGTGTTTTGATCATAAATGGATGCTGTATCTTGTCGAAGGCTTTTTCCGCATTTATTGATATGATCATCTGATTCTTATTTTTTAATTTGTTTATGTGGTATATCACATTACTCTATTTATATATACTGAACCATCTCTGTGCCTCTAGGATGAAGCCCACTTGATTGGGGTGTATAATCTTTTTAATATATTGCTGTATTTGGTTCACTAGTATCTTATTTAGGATTTTGCATCTGTGTTCATGAGAGATATTGGTCTGTAGTTTTCTTTTTTTGTGTTATCTTTACCAGGTTTTGGTATCAGGGTAATATTGGACTTATAAAATGAGCTGGAAGGTTTGCCTCCTCTTTGATTTTTTGGAAGAGTTTGAGAAGAATAGGTATTAAATCTTCTTTGAATGTTTGGTAGAATTCACTGGTGAAGCCATCTGGTTCTGGACTTTTACGTTTTGGTAGGTTTTCGATGATTGTTTTAATTTCCATACTGCTGATTGGTCTGTTTAGATTTTCCAGTTCTTCTTGATTCAGTCTAGGAAGGTTCTTTCTTTCTAAGTACTGGTTCATTTCTTCTAGGTTATTAAATTTGTTATTATATATTTTTCATAGTATTTTTGTATGATCCTTTATATTTCTGCAGTGTCTGTCGTAATTTCCCCTCCTTCATCCTTGATTTTGTTTATTTGTGTCCTTTCTCTGTTTTCTTTAGTGAGTCTAGCCAGGGGTTTGTCAATTTTATTAACCTTTTCAAAGAACCAGCTCTTTGTTGCATTTATTTTTTTTCTATATATTTCTGTTTTCAATTTCCTT
>NW_006494613.1:16580114-16586113 GCF_000325575.1 Pteropus alecto
TGTTGAGGCTATTTCTGTGTCCCAGTATGTGGTCGATTCTTGAGAATGCTTCATGTACACTAGAGAAGAATGTATAAGCAGCTGTTTGGGGATGGAAGGCTCTGTATATGTCAATTATGTCCAGTTGGTGTAATGTGCCATTTAAGGATGTGATTTCCTTATTGATTTTCTGTTTGGATGATCTGTCCATATCTTACAGTGGAGTATTTAGGTTCCCTACCATCATAGTGTTTTGGTCTGTTCCTCTCTTTAGTTCTGTTAGTAATGCTTTACATATTTCGGGGCTCCTTGATTGGGAGCATAGATATTAATAAGTGTTACATCTTCTTGGTACATGATAGCCTTTATCACTATGAAGTGCCCCTCAGTATCTTTCTTTATCACTTTTATTTTGAAGTCTATTTTGTCTGATATTAGTATGGCTACTCTCACTTTTCTCTGAATGCCATTTACTTGAAATATCATTTTCCACCCTTTCACTTTGAGTCTATATTTGTCTTTGGAGCTGAGATGTGTCTCCTGGAGGCAGCATATGGTTGGGTTTTGTTTTTTTGATCCATTCTACAACTCTATGCCTTTTTATTGGTGAGGATATTCTATTTACACTTAGGGTGATTATTGAAATATAGCCATTTTATATTTTGCTTTCTGGTAGCTTGGTGTTTCCAATGCTTCCTAGTCCTTGTCATTCTGTTTTCTTTATTTTGGTTGGCTTTTGTGGATTTTGCCTCTGGTTGTTCTTGTTTTATGTTATATACTTCAGTTCTCAATCTTTAGTATTCGGTTACCGTTATGAATATGTAAACAATAGTTATATATACACAGTCATCCTTTTTCTTCTGCGTGTGCTTTATCTGCATTCTTCTTTGTGAATTTGGATCTTTGAATCCTCCCCTTTTCAGTCATTGTTGCCTCAGTTTTTTCCCTATATGTGCTGAATGTTCATTACTATCTTGCTATATCAATTCTCTTCTTATTATTTAAACTTATAATGCCCTGTTTTAGTAAGAGTTGAACTCCTCTGCTTCTATTTGCCTAATAGTCAATTTACTCCTAATTATGGTTTATTTTTATTTTTATTTTTTGGTCATTTTGTTTTAGGTGTGCTAACCCCTTTCAGTATTTCCTGTAGTGCAGGCCTCGCAATGGAGAATTCCCTCAATTTTTGTATGTCTGGAAAGGTCTTAATTTCTCCTTCAGATCTAAAGGAGAGCTTAGCTGGATACATTATTCTAGGCTGGTAGTTCCTTTCACTTAATAGTGTAAATATTTGATTCTATGCCATTTTGGCTAATAAGATTTCTGCTGAGAAGTCCGATGAAAATCTAATGGGTTTTCTTTTATAAGTTACCATTTTCTTCTCCCTGGCTGCCCTGAGATTCTGTCTTTGTCGTTGATTTTTGATAACTTTAATATAGGCCTTTTTGGATTGAGATAATTGGGTGTTCTGTTGACTTTTTGAATTCCAAGCTCCAGCTCATTCCTTAGATTTGGGAAATTCCCATCTACTATTTGTCTGAAAATGCTTTCAGGTCCCTGCTCCTTTTCTTTGCCTTTGAGAATGCCCATTATTATCCTTATGTTTCCTCTCCTGGTTATATCAACTAGTTCTTGTATTTCTCTTTCATTATTTTTCATTCTTCAGTTTCTCTCTTCTTCTTCCGATTTATTTCTAGATTTCTGTCTTCGATATCACTGATCCTTTCCTCCATTTGGTCGACTCTATTTCTCAAGCTTGCTGTTTCATTTTTCAACTCTTGTGATATGTTCTTCATCTCTAGAAGTTCTATTTGGTTCTTTTTGAGGGTTTTAATCTCCTTGCTCTGCTCATCTAGTTGTTTTTGCAATTTCTGAAATTGTTGATATGACTCGTTTCAGAACTCACTGAGTTTTTTCAGAAGTATCATCGTGAATTATTTGTCATTTAAGTCACATATTTCTATGTCTGTAAGCTCATTTTCTGGTGATTTTTCTCTTTCTTTCTGAGATGCCTTGTCACTTAGTTGTTCATGGTGTTTAATGGACTATTTCTCCACCTGGGCATTAGTGGAAATGTATTCTGTCGTTTTGCCATAAAGAAGATTTATTATATAAAGGTGTCTCTTTAGTCTGCTACAAAGAAGGCACTTTTCCTTTGGTTTCCAGTATGTGGAGTTTAAGCGTCTTGGATCCCTGCTTTATATGAAGCCTTAATAATGACTTTATATAATGCCTTTATTTTTTTTGTAGATATTTAATCCCACTTGCTACCTTCAGTTTCAGTCCCTGTCAGGGTCAGTGATAGTCTCGGCGGCATTTGCTCAGATTCCTCTGGAGTTCTGCGGTGATCGGTCTTGGAGGGTATGGGAGAAGGGGCCATCTGGGTTGGGAGTTGAGGGCTGCGGCTCAGCCTTGGTTTTTCAACCAGGACCGGTAAAATCAATTGTTGTTTCTCTGCGGTCCAATTCTGCTTCTCTGCTTTCTGCCCTGATGACTTGGCCCTGCTGCCAAATGTGTGGAAGTCACAGCACTCCCAGGCAGGGCTGTTCAGGGAAGTTGCCACACCTTCTCCTCTCCCCGTCCCTCTACAGGGAGCTCCGGTGGCTGAAAGAGGCAGCTTCTTTATTTCTCCAAGTCCACCACCCAACAACCAGGGTTTCGATCTGTGGCAGTTATGTGCAGATCCCATGCTCAGGTGTGCTGGTGTGCAGTTTGGGTGTTTTTTGCTGAGTTTTAGATATTTAGCTTATTGTTATTTTAAGGGGAGAGACCTGGGGATGTCTTTCACTCTGTCATATTCCTTTCATCTCCTTTGTTCGTTTTTTTCTTTTTGTTTTTTGCTTTTTTTATATTTCAAGGTTTTCTTATATATCATAGAATTTCCCTTAATTAAACCTCACATTTTAAAGTTGTGTTGTTAAAAATTAGCTTTCGTAGTTTATTAAAAGCTAGAAAAAATATGCCAGAAATGGGCTATTTTAAAAAGTATGAAATATCTGTAATGTTTTTGTTGTTGTTGTTAAATCATATACAGTGTTATCTATATTACTGCTTTGAAAGGGCAAGAATAAATACCATTTCATGATGGGAAAGACTAAAAATATTAGAATGTTTTACTCATAAGATATCAGACATATCAATTAAGCTAAAAGCAAAAGATTAATAAACAGCAGTTGAATTTCATATCTCATTCAACTTAAATTTATCATAATTGAAATTAGAGTTACAGAATTCAGTCATTGAAACAATCCCTAAATCCCAATCAAATTTAAAATGTGCTATATAGTGGACACATTTTGAGAGAATCAAAAAGAAACAAAATTCATTGTAATTCTCAGGCTTTTGGTGTAATAATTATAACTTGTATTTCCTTTTTAAAATTGTATTAAATTTATTAGGGTGACATTTGTTAATAAAATTATGTAGGTTTCAAGTGTATAATTCTATAATACATTATCTGTATATTGCATTGTGTTCACCACCTTTTGTCACCATATATTTGGTACCCTTTACCTTTTACTACTCCTCTCCCATTCCCTTTTCCCTCTGGTAATCAACATACTGTTGTCTGTGTCTATCAGGTTTTGTTTGTCTTGTTTGTTTATTTGTTGCTTTTAATTTTAAATCCCACATATGAGTGAAATTGTATGATTCTTGATTTTTTCCATCAGACTTATTTTGCTCAACATGATATTCTCAAGATTCATGCCTTTGTTGCAAATGGCAGTATTTGATCTTTTCTTTGGGCTGAGTATTATTTCATTGTATATAGGTACCACATCTTCTTTATCCAATTGTCTATCAAAGGGCACTTCAGTTTTGTCCATGTTTTGGCCACCATGAATAGTGCTGAAATGAACATAGGGTATATATATTTTTACAAATACACGTTTTTAAATTTTGGGGGTAGATACCCAGAAGAGGAATTGCTGGGTCATGTAGTAACTCTATTATTCTTTTCTAATTTTTATTTTTCAATTAGAATTGACATTCAATATTATATTAGTTTCGGTCATACAGCATAATGGTTAGACATTTATATAATTTACAAAGTGATCCCTCAATTAGTCTAGTACCCACTTGGCACTATAGATAATTGTTACAATATTATTGATTATATTCCCTCTGCTATACTTCACATCCCCATGACTATTTTGTAACTACCAATTTGTACTTAATTTCTTTACATTTTTCACCCATCCCCGAACCACCCTCCCATCTGGCAATCACCAATTAGTTCTCCGTACCTATAAGTCTAATTCATTTTGTTTGTTAGTTTATTTATTTATTTATTTTTAGATTCCATATATAAATGAAATCATATGATATTTGTCTTTCTCTGTCTGCCTTATTTCACTTAACATAATACCCTCTAGATCCATCCATATAATTGCACATAGTAAGATTTTATTTTTTATGGCTGAGTAATATTCTATTATATATACATATCACCTCTTCTTTATCCAATTGTGTATCATTGGGTACTTAGGTTGCCTCCATATATTGGCTATTGTAAATATCACTGCAGTGAGCATAGGGGTGCATGAATTTTTTTGAATTAGTGTTTTGATTTTTTTTGGATAAATACCCAGAAGTGCAATTTGTTGATCATAAGGTAGATCTATTTTTAATTTTTTTAAGGAAACTCTATACTGTTTTCCATAGTGACTGTACCAATTTACATTCTCACCAGCAGTGTATGAGGATTCCTTTTTCTCTACAACCTCTCCAATACTTATTATTACTTGTTTTGTTAATAATAGCCATTCTAATAAATGAGAGGTAGTATGTCATTGTGGTTTTGATTTGCATTTCCCAAATAGCTAGTAAAGTTGAATATCTTTTCATATATCTGTTGGCCATATGTATGTCTTTTTGGGAGAAGTGTCTGTTCAGGTCCTCTGCCCATTTTTTTAATTGAATTTTTGTTATTGTTGTTGTGATTAAGTTATATGAGTTCTTTATATATTTTGGATTAGTCCCTTATTGAAGGTGTTGTTTGCAAACATCTTTTCCCATTTAGTTGGTTGCCTTTTTCTTTCGTTGATACTTTCTTTTGCTGTGAAGAAGCTTTTTAGTTTGATAGAGCCCTGTTCATTTATTTTTGCTTTTACGCCCCTTGACCTTGAGGTCAAATTCATGAAATCTCCTATAAGACCAAGGCTCATAAATTTAGTATCTATGGTTTCTTCTATGAATTTTATTGTTTCAGGTTTTATATTTAGGTCTTTGATCCATTTTGAGTTAATTTTTGTATTTAATGACAAATGACAGTTTAATGTCTTTCTTTTATATGTGGCTTTCCAATTTTCTCAGCACCATTTATTGAAGAGGACTTTATTTCTCATTGTATATTTTTGACGACTTTGTTGAAAATTATTTGCCTCTATATACGGGGGTTTATTTCTGGGCTCTCAATTCTGTTCCATTGGTCTGTGTGTCAGAAAACTACAAGACATATGAAAATAGAAGAAAACACAAAGAAATAAAAAAAAATTTTGTGTTCATGGATTGGAAGAATCAACATAGTTAAAATGGCCATATTATGCAAAATAATATACAGATTTAATACAATCTTCATCAAAATCCCAATAGCATTTTTAAAGAAATAGAACAAAAAATCTTCATATTTGTATGGAACCATAAAAGACTAAATACCCAAAGCTACTCTGAGAAAAAAGAAGAAAACTGGAGTTATCATACTCCCTGACTTTAAATTATACTATAAAGCAACAATAATCAAAACATCATGATATTGGCTTTTTTAATATTTAAAATTAGTTGGAAGAAATGGAATATTTTGGAGTTTATTCCCATTTTTAGGTATACCTAGAACTTGGCTTAACTGATTGAATTTTTCCATTTTTCTGTTTGTTTTGTTATCTGACTTTCCTTATGACATTCACAGCTCTTGGAAAAAGTATTTTTTTTTTTAAGTATTTTCTATCTGAAGTACTAATGTCTTGGTGAAGTACAAGAATCATGTCTTTAGTTGCCCCCAAAATCATCAATGCTAGTTC
>NW_006494613.1:16586135-16596651 GCF_000325575.1 Pteropus alecto
AGAAAAGTCTAGCAAAATTTGTGCTTCACAAAGGTTTCACAAACCACTGTTAATGCACCATGTTTCAACAACCTCTTTTCATGCTCACACACCCTTTATTTAAACACACCCTCAACCCTCTCACTTGTCATTATTGAGAACAATGGCAAAACTTTCTAGAAAAACTTTAACAAGATTCAAATCTCCTCCCTCATCTCTAACTTTCCTTTGTTCTCATTAACAGAAGCATTGATGACTTTTCAAATATTTTCAGTGTACATTGACATTCTCACTTATAAATCTTTTTTCTACTTTTTTTTTTTTTTCAAAAATTCTTAGACTGGGGGTGGCTCCATAGTGTAGTGGTTAGCACATCTGCTTTACACACAGAAGGTCCTGGATTCGCACCCCAGGTGGAGCCATGGACCATACCCCAGGTGCGCCAGGCCCTCAGAGTACGCCGGGGGTGCCAGGCCCCAGTGACATCAGGCCCCATGGGTGCTTGGCCCCGAGTGCACTCCGCGAGTGTGTGGGAGGAGATGCCCCACCTTCAGAGATCCAGTTCTTAAGGGGAAAATGGCAACATCCATAGCTCAGGAGTGGAAGTGACTGGGGAGGAGAGAGGCGGGGGAAGGAATTAAAGAGGGGAAAAAAAATTCTTATACTGGGGCAACATGAAATATTTTCAGATAGAACTATTCCACTTCTAATACTTAAAATAATCTGACTTCATCTTACTCCTTTTATAGCTGAGAACTATTTATTCTGCAGTAAACACATTATGTACTTGTTTCAAAAAAATCCACTAGTTACTAATTGTCTCTAAGAGTAAGTGAACATTTTCTGACTGATATTAAGATCATCTACAAACCGGTCTGAATTTACCTTTCTAATCTGTGTGCCACTAATTTCATTCAGATTTCTTAGATTGTAGTGCCTCTTTTGTATTCGATGACACATATTATCCCTGCTAGAATTAAGAAAGAATTCAAATTTTTACTAAGTCATTGACCTTTTACATGGAAAAGTATAGAAGGCATTTGTAAAAAAGTATAGAAGGCATTTGTAAAGTATAGAAGGCATTTGTAAAAAGTATAGAAGGCATTTGTAAAAGTATAGAAGGCATTTGTAAAAATCTAGATACTTTCTTGGGACTATTTACCAATACCAGATATTTCTGATTCTTAAAATCACTAGCAGCAAGGCCACATCATTATTTAACGGGGAAAAACAGAAAGTAGCCGAATGCTCCTGAACAAATTCAGTTCTTTATTATTTTAAGGGACTATGTTTCCACAGAGCCTGCTAGAAAGTAGGTTTAAAAGAAGAAGAATTGGATCAATACTAAGAAAACTCAAAATAGACAAATTTCATCATATCCACCCCCAAGAATTTATGTTAAGATCTCAGTTCTAGAAACCTTCTTTAAAACCCTGAATAGATTATATGATTCTTAATTTTTTTTGTCTGACTTATTTCACTTAGCATGATTGCCTCATTTTGTTGTAAATGGTAGTATTTCATCTTTTCTTAAGGTTGAGTAATATTCATATATATATCACATCTTCATATGATTTCACTTATATGTGGGATATAAAGCTGAGAACAACGAATGAACAAGACAAATAAATAAAAACTCATAGACACACACAACAGTTTGGTGGTGACCAGAGGGAAAATGGGGAAGTAGATAAAGGTAAAGGGAATCAAATATATGGTGACAGAAGGAGAATTGACTTCAGGTGGCGAATACACAATGCAATATACATATGATGTATTATTGAATTATACACTTGAAACCTATGTAATTTTAACAATGTCGCCTCAATAAATTAAAAACAAACAAACAAACAAACAAACAAAACAACTCAAACTCAAAAAACCCTGTGTAGAGCTGTGAGTGACTCTTGTGATTCTCTTGCCATCCCCCTCAATTCTCTTTATTAGCACTTAACATATGGGATAAATAAGTTCTATTTACTAAACAACTTCCCAAATAGATTCTAAGACACTGAGAGTTAGAAATGTTAATGTTAATGTTAATGTTAATGTTAATGTTAATGTTAATGTTAATGTTAATGTTAATGTTGTCAATGCAATGCTTAGTTTGGCATTTATTGGAGTGGATTCAATTGAATTTCTGCCATCTTTTGTTCTCATCGTGTTCTTTCTTTTTATTTCTTTCAACTTGCATTCTAAGATTCTGTTTTTTTCTTCAACCTTTACCACCAAAATCCATTTTTCCCTCCCTAAAAGATTAAGTATTGATCACTTATTTATTCTTCATTGCATTTAAAGTAACTTTTATTGTCTCTTTCAAGAATATTTGAAGTGCAGACGTGATCTTCAATTAGAAGTAGGTTTTTTCTGCATTAAAAAAATGTCATGCTTCACAAAGCAGGCAGACAAAAAAAATTTACTCCTGCTCTTCATCAGCCAACTTCCATTTACCTTTCATGAGGGAACGAGCAAGTTTTCCTTGCCTTTCAGAGTAAAATAGATTGCCCTGATAAAAAACTTTTGTAGTTTTTATTAAACATTTGGGCATTTACTTTTTATCCAGTGTCCGTCTCCCTTACCATGCTATAAGATCCTTGTGGGGGTGGGAAAGCATACTCATTTCTTGTAACACTATCTTCAGTAAATAACAACATGCTTAGCATATGTTATTTATTCAAACATTTTTAAATACACCAAAAATTAATATGGCGTGGACTCTCTAGGTCAAAAGTAAATTAAAGGTTTTGATGTTCAAGAGAGGTTCCTTTCTCCTCTCATATTGTTACATTTAAACAGTCAATGGTCTCTGCTCAGCATAAGGTATATGATCAAGACAAATTTTGGGTAGAGATAAATAATTACAGACAGAAATGAATGTTGTTCTACTTAAGAAGAGAAGAAATTGGAACTTAAAGGTAATAAGTGATACAATTTAAGAGCTAAATACCGAGAGGTCTAATAAGAATAAAGGAGCTTTGACAGTTTTCAAAAAACCATTGGTATATTTATTTTACTTGTTTTCTCATTATGTATAATATAGTGTTATTACTTGGTAGTTATAGTGTTATAGTTATAGTGTTATTATGTTATTAACAAGTTAAAATTATTTAATCTAAATTTAAACAAAATTATTACTCTAGAAATTATGTCAATTCTATTGCTCTGTTTTTATTCAACTAACTGTCTTGTTTTACATTTTTAAAATTACCCAGACTAGAAAACATGAGTTGTTACTTATTAAATATCATCCACCTGGTGGTTCTGGTTTTTCTCAATCTTAAGGTGTCACCAAAAATGGTGTTGCCATAGCTTATTTAGAGGCTACCACCACATCTACCTAAAGCATATACCGTATACTATAAATGTTATCTTTCTAGTCTTTTTCTTGTTCCTTTTCATGTGAACTATAAGGGAAAAAAAAATAATGATAAATTTCCTAGGTGTACCAATTTAAACAATATTTTACTATGGGGTTTAATGCTGGAAGAGTTTTTACCCATCATAGATATGGATGTGTCTCCTTTAACAGAAATAAGATAACATTTTTCTATGAGATTTAATTTTTTTTTCCTTTTTTATGCAACTGAATTATTTGATCTAGCTTTTATGTGAAACTATTTGAATGTAATGATTTATACTTTTTGGAAATGTGATATTTATTCTTACTGATCTCAATAATTTTGATGGCTTATTCCTATTCCTCTAATGTTAAGAATTTGGAAAAAGTTAATTAAATGCAAAAGAAATAATTAAGGAAGATATTGGGAATTAATTTTCTTGTGACAAACTAGTAATTATATGGCAGTAACAGAGAGCTAGTAGTTAAAAAAAAAATCTCTTCTAATACTTCTAATGTGCAAATATCTGTAACTACCAAGTAAAACTACATTAGAAATCAAAACAAAAATTAGATTGTACTGAGTCCATGACATGCTGCTGCTGCTGCTGCTGCTGCTGCTGCTTCTTCTTCTTCTTCTTCTTCTTCTTCTTCTTCTTCTTCTTCTTCTTCTTCTTCTTCTTCTTCTTCTTCTTCTTCTTCCTCTTCCTCTTCCTCTTCCTCTTCCTCTTCTTCTTCTTTTAAATTATTGCTTCCATTTTTCTCCTTTACTTATTCTCCAAAGGGAAAAACGAGCTGTTATCTGTAAGATGAAAGATATCTAAAATTATATTTCATAAGTTAATATTGCCATGAGAAAGATAAAAAATAAAGCAAAACAATAAGACAAAGACAAATTAAAAATCTTCATTTAATTAAATATCTTAGAGAAATTTAAAAATATTTATTGTATGCTAATAAAGATAAAACATATATTCGTACACATTTTTACTTGTATGTAGTTTCTTTTCTGTTTTTTTATATTAAAATTTTATTTACATATTTTTTCCTGCTTTTGTTTCATAAAACAAGCAAGTGTTTATAAAAATTGGCAGATGTAGAGTCCATTTAAATCTTTAGTTAAACAACAGGAGAAACTGATTCTTTCCAAGTGAGCCCCAGACATTTTCCAGTTGAAATATCAAAGGAGATTTTACTTGTATCTGCCACCACCAACTGAAAGACAACAAAAACAGTAGAGATTAATTGGCTTCTCTCTGGAGAGCCTTCTAAAGGTGAGTTAAAGTCTAGACAAAAATTTCCTAGAGTGTGTTCCATAAAATCCCTATTTCTTAGTCCTTAAATTGTGTTACATTATTGGAAAATATTATATGGTTAAGATGCTAAAACACTTAGCTAAACAAAATTAAACTATTATCTTTACTACAAGATTTGTCTGAGACTTTGCTATGTTGATGATTATTGTAAAGGACAAAGAAGGAATTATATATTATTTACTAAAATAATTTGAATATAGTGTGCTTCTTTAATAAGCATCGCTACTTATCCCCCATCCTCATCCCTGACACATTTAAGAAGGTAATTGTTTTAGATAATAGATTTTATTTCAGGTGAGTAAAGGAAAGATACTATTCTTCTTTCTATTTTTGATAGTGAAGAACTTATTTATCTTTGGTTTTCCATGTATAGAATGATAAGACATCTAAGACTGGTAGCAGCTTCCAAGAGCATCTCAAATAGATATGCTATTTAGGGGTGTATAGAGACCATGTACAACATCTGGCTGCTGATATGGATTTGGAACCTGTTAGCTTCTTGGTGGTTATTAAATATACAGGAAATTATCAGATACTAGGTTTGGAGAACAAGACTATTAAAAGAAAATAAGAACGATTTGAGACTAGAGTGCTAAAAAACATCAGTTTAAGAAACACATAAAAAGGGGTGTCAAAGGGATCATGAAATAGCATGAGTCAGACTGATAGAAGAAAAAATAAATATTAGAAAAAGGTAATTTCTAATAATAAATAATTCTGTATTCTAGGTAATAGCTTGATATATGTTGACATAGAAAGAGTTGAATGATAAAATGAACACAAATATTTAAAGAAGTATCATTAAATTATAAGAATTTTTCCACATTTACGTTTATGATTTTTCTAAAATCTTTCTTAATTTATCAAAGTTAAATAGCATGTTTTCTTTTCTAAATCACTTTCGTATACATATACTCATGAATGTATTAAATTATTTTTACTAACCAATTTATACATAAGTCAGAGTCTATTATAATTAGAGTCAGTTATTATGCTGTGGTAGTTAGCAGTAAGAAAGAATATGTGTATAAATCAAAAGGGCTTTCAAAACACACTTTATTCATTAATTTTTTAACATAATTTTGAGAAAGTTTACACATTTGTAAAATATAAAGAAAAATGTAACATAATCATAATCAAATTTCAGCAATTATTGTCTGCAATATATTTATAAGGATTCTATTTTTAAACAAGTTGCCATATTATTGCTGCTAAAAATTGATGTTTTTAGAACAATTCAACACTAATTGCATATTTGACATAAAATCTTAGATATGCCAACATTTTTGACCTTTGTTCAACTTAACATTATCAAACACCTAGTCAGTGCTCAGATTTATTCAATTGTTTTATAAATGTGTGCATATGTGCTTTTTATTTGATATTTAAATTTATTTGTTTACTTATTTATGGTTAAGAATTGTTTGTTTGATTCAAGATCCCATCAACTTTAAACATGGCAATTGGCTGCTATATCTCTGATACATTTTTTATCTGTAGATTCCTCTTTGATAATTTTTATTCTCCTTTAACATTTTGTTGAAGTACTTAGGTCATATTTTTCATAGAGTCCCCGCAATCTGACTTTTTTTTCCTTTTCATTGCATCTTAATGCTATAATTTAAGTCATGCTTATATCCTCTATATTTTATATATTAATTTTATAAATATTTCATATATAAGTATGTATTTCATATTTTTCCCCTGTAAATTGATACATAGATCTGCTATAGTGCCTGTAAAAATTGCTAGTTAGACATTGGATTTTCTTCCAATTTTGATTCAAGAGTAACTATGTGTAGGTAATTCTGTCAGGAACTGCATAGTAATTGATTTGGTCTCTTTTTGAGATATTAACAGGCACTAATTATCATTAAATCTATTGTTTCAATAAGTGTTACAAAATGGTGACATTCTAATTTTATATTACTTGTAAAATAGGAATCATTCTATAAAGAGAAATTTCTCTTTATCAATAATTTAGTTACTCTAAAGCACAGGTTATAGAGGGAGAGCAAGATAAAAATTGAATTTTCCAATTTATTTATCATGTTTCTAAAACAAACTTTATTAAACAATTTTAGATACATAGAAAATTTGTGAAGATAGCACAGACTTTTCATTAAACCCAAACCCATTTCCCTCTTTTATTAACATTTAACATTAATATACCTTATTAGTTAAAATCAGCTGATACATTATTACTAGCTAAATTGTATACTTTATTCAGATTTCCTTAGTTTTTACTCACTATCCTTTTTTATGTTTCAGGATCCCATCCAGGACACCATATTACATTTAATCATTATGTTACCTTAGGTTTAACTTGGTTGTGACAATTTATCAGTTTGAATTGGCCTGAGCCTCTGCCAAAAACCGGTTGACTATATTTATGATATCTGTGTGGATCTACTTCTGAACTCTATATAATCTGATCTTTTATTATATATGTTGATTCTTTCACAAACATTATGATGTCTTGAAATGCAGCAGTGAGTGCTCCAATATTTCTTCAGTATTATGTTGGTTTTTCTAGGTCTTTTAGAGAAAAAGCTTGAGTAATGGACTGAGAGTGACGGTGGGGCACTGTATAAATTAGGAAGAATGCAAAGTGACCTAAGGAATAATCCACACATGCTCTACACTTTTAGATGGGATTCTAAGAGTACTTAGGTCACATTATAGTAATTAAGTAGGTAGAGAATGTATACATGTAACTTAAATAATTTAAATATAACTTTACCCTGATGGTCCCATTGCAATTAAGAAAAGAATACTCTTGTATCTGGTACTGTGAAGTCTAACTGTGGTTTTGTGAAATTGCTTTAGACATTGTGTGAAAAGAGATGAGTAAACAGGAAAGGATGGAACTCATGAAACCAGAAGTTTAAACTTAAATACAAGAAAATCCTACGTATTTTCATATAATTGAAAGATAATATTCCTCACATAGATGCAAAAACATCTAGCAAATACACTTTTTTTGGAGCTTTCCTCAGAGAAGGGTAATTTCAAATGTATTTTTAAAAAACTAGTTCAGCACAGATACTGACTGAACCAAAGCACAACTAAATACCTAGACTGCCTCTATTGCTTGATACTTGCTGTACATCTTGCCTAGCTCTCTCTTTTGCCACAAATTACTAGAGTGAGAAATTCTAATTCCCTTTCAACTATTCAAAGTGATATCACCTATAATTCAATTGCCTTTCAGTGCCAAAGTAAATAGAGATTCTCTTGAAATCTGATCTTAAATATCCCTGATCTTTAAAAAGGTTTTTCTAAGAATCTCAGGTTTAGATTTTTAGAAAGTGGAACTGATGGAAGCATTTTGTGTTCACTGTTTCTTTTCATTAGATAAGAACTTAAAAGAAATTTCTGTCAAAGGAAAAAAAAATGATTTACTTTATTTGATGTGACTGTTTCATCCATCATAAAATTAGTTTGCATTAATTTAGCTCTTAAAAGTGTCTTTTAAAAAAATCTTGTAAGTTGACGAGACTATTTTTAAAGTTTTGTTTCTTTAAGAATTACACTGATTTGTTAGTTTTTCCATGAAATGCTAAGGCAATTTTAAAAGCTCAAAATAAATAATGATAGATTCAACTCATATGGTGATGAATAATACCTTAATCCTCAGTAGATAAAAGTAGACTCTGGTTGTTAAAATTTTAGCTGATTCCAAATATAAATCTAAATTTCTGATACTGTTATTTCAGAGACAGTATGGTTTCATTAAAAGGGCATTTTTAGGCAGATCAAAAATACAACCCAATTAAATAAACAAATCCAAATTTATTAAGCATTTAAGATGTAAATTATTGTGACACATGATAAATGCTGTGGATATTAAAACAAAACAAAAATGACCATAGAAATCTCACAATCACAATCAAATCTATATAGATATGAAAATTTTTCTTCAGATCTATAATAAATGACTGTATAACTTATTTAAATATGAAAAATTATTTCTGAAGTTTTGCTACCATTTAATTATAAACAAAACTAAATTAAAAACAAGTAAACTAATAAAAACATTACAGGTCTGTGAGTCTGAGAAACTTCGTCATTTACTTTAGATGTTTTGAGGTGCTGCATTACATACTTAAGGCTGAGACTATGACCAAGGAACCAAAATGAAATTCTCCATTGAAATATTTCAGACACTTAAAAACCAGTGAAGAAAAAAAAAAAAAAAAAGAGACACAAAGAAGATGCCGTTTTATAACGGAGTTATTTACATTATATAAAATTTCTATTTTCCTATTAAAACAAATAGGAACTCAAAACAAATAGGAACTCAAAACAAATAGGAACTCAAAACAAACAACTCAAAACAAAGTTGACTAACATTATTTTTACCCCTGAATTAAGAATTTTTTAAATATCCTGTATGAAATGTCTATCAAACAAAAATATCTGTAAAAGAATTCAAATAATTTTGTAATTCCCCAAATATCTCAACTCAGTCAGTTTAGTGCAATATTTTACAGTTCAATGAATTAAGAAATTTATCTGATTTTTGTCGTCATGTGAACGCTCCTTGGTAGTCTCAACTTAAAAAAAACGATTTAGTCATTTAGTTTTTTTTATCTGATTAATGTAGTAGCTCATAAATGGAAATAAAATACATCTTTTCCCTCCCTGAATGCCTCTTTGTGGTGAACCTGATGGGAGAAAAGCAAATAAAATATGCGTTAATTCTTTGTGGAATTAAAATAAAACACTATAGAGGCTGAATGTAAGAAAAGGCACCATTATTTTTACTGATTACAGTAAAGGACCTTTTCTCTTTTGAGTAGCACTTTGGAAATTCACATCTGAAAATTGTAAACTGGCATAGATTCCACTATGGTAATTTGTTTAGGGAAAGCATTTCATCAATGACAGTTTACTTGAGAGTATTAAATATACTTCAATTTCTATAATAAGAAAATATTTTTCTTTTCTTTATGTGCCTCAAGAAATATTACATTTTTTTTCAAAATTTTTATCTAATGGTATTTAATGTTAGGCATATTTTTTTAGGCTTAACAGTTAAGCAGTGAATAGGAAACAATTTCTAATAATAGCTAGATTCAAGATACTGAGCATGGGAATTTCAGTAAGCCCTAAGAATTCTGGTTACTTAGGAGAAATAGTTTTTTTATTTTTATGACTGCCCTATTATCTTTCTAACCTACTGAATTATATTATTCTCTAGTATTTAAAACATCTATTTAACATCTATTTCCTGGGCAATATGATTAGTAACATTTATTAGACACTTATTTTATTCAAGGTATTTACAAATTTTGTTCATGTAACACTCAAAACCATCCTATATATATGCATGCGCCAGAAAAAAGATACTGGTCCTTGAACTTCATAAGCAAACTATAGAAAATAGAAAGTGTGAGCTCTTTAAAGGCAATCAAGAGATACTACTTGAATACAATGCAAAACAGAAGAATAGATGCGCTTGCTCTCAAAAAGTTTAAGAGTTAAATAATACAGTTAGGCAATGTTAAGTTATATGCTACAGATTGAAGAGTCCAGCTCCAGTCCAAAATGCTATGTGTGATATTTCGGGCTTGAACATAGGCAATTACAAGGCCTTTATCTGGCGGTGCATAGCCAGTACCTTGCAGTCTCTGCAGAGTGTTGCAGTCAAGGATTCAGCTCCTCCTCTCCCCCTCCCCCCAGGTTAAGCTCTTGCGCATGGCTGCATTCCTAGCCCAGGCACCTTTATTTGGTGATATCTTTACAGGGGCCTTTCTCAGATACCTTCTTATGGTTGGGGGCAAAGGCAGGGAAATTTAAGGATGCTTTTTCCTCCATTCTGACTCAGTACTTAGTTCTTTTTTACTTCTTGCCCTTTCCCCTTTCCCTGCCTCAGGCC
>NW_006494613.1:16596676-16613525 GCF_000325575.1 Pteropus alecto
ATTGCAGTCTCCTTTTGTTTTCAGATCCCTCTGCAGTGAGACCATCTCCACTGGTGTCATTCCATGGGGGAAAATGAATCAGGGGAGTCAGTGCTTTTTCTAGTTTAGCTTAATTATGGTAAGTGTTTAAGGTCTTGATTGTTACTTTAATTTTGACTTCTTAATCAGCTACTGCCACACCTGGAAGCTCAGCTTTCTTGAATTCAGCTGAGCTCCTGACATAGGGAGGAGTATACATGAGAAATATCTCAATGTAGACACCAAGAGAAAGAAAAATGCAAGAAGTGGAAGGTAAAGTGGCCTATTAAGGATATGTATATGTAGGTTATGAGAAAAAGTTGTGAATCTAAGCGCAGAGATTCTAAGAAACATTAGGAAGGCAGTGAGAATATGGTTCAAATGAAGGCTTTCTGCTTGAGGTTACAGCAAGAAATTTGGCCTGATAAACCAGGTAGCAGCATTTTATATTTAAACAAGAATTAAAGAAAAAGTAATTGTTTTTTTATCCTATATAGACAATGAGAAAGTCATAATGTGGTTGAGCAGAAGAGTAATGTAATAAAAATTTGTATTTTAGAAGTGGTTTTAAAAGTGTTTTATACAGCTCTTAGGCCAAACTAGCCAAACATTTATTGTCAATACTCTTGGAACACATTGTGCGAGATATTGGAATGCTTTTGAATAGCTCATGATCTGGGGGTGATGTGTGTTTTAACAAGACTGGGAAGTTATCCTACCATGTGACTAAATAAAGATCCTTTAATAATATCATGGGGAAATAGAGGTATAATTGACTAACTCAGGAGATATCTGGGAAGATCTCACACAGTGGATGATTCATAAACAGAATTTTAAAAATATGTAGGATCACAGTAATGGGGCTAGTACTTATACAAAGTTCCCATCAACCAAAACCCATTCTCTAAACTTTATTTCCTTTCAGAAAATGAGAATAATTTACATTTGTCCTACAAAACTATATAAATTGAAATCTTTTTTTAACTACTGATGAAAGTGTAAATCTATACACACAAAAATGTGTTATTATTAACAATGATTCTTTGTATTTATAAAGTTCCGGGCAGTACTTTCAGAAAAGCATAAACAAGACTTTATAATTTTACCTACTTTATATCCCTAGCTTAATTTTTCTCCAATCTTCAATAGGTACATATTGTTTTGACCAAACCAGGTTATAATTGAAACTATCCCATCGTAAACAATCTAGAATAGTAGTATTTAATTAAAAATATCTGGTAAAGCAAGAATAATTTTTAAATTATGCATAGGCATTGTAAACATTACATTTTAACATAAACCATATACATAGGTATTCATTTGTCAAATGTTCGCTGTAGAATTATTGTCTTTTTTTTTGTTTGTGAAATTGCTAATTGCAGTTTGATATTATGTTCATTCTAAATTTTCCTTGTAATCTAAATATTCTAGTTTTGGTTTCCCCCATAAAAAGCAAACCTTTGAAGACAATTTTCCATATTTATTCTATATGTTTATTAACTTCCAATATGTGACTATTATCTTTTCACATCCAATTTAACAGTAAATTTTTAATGACTGACACACTTTTGTCAAGTATTTACAAATTATTCATTTATCATAACAACAATTTATTTTAAACTTACATGGTTGATTTAGTATATTTTAAATAAATTACATAATTACCATAATAATTATAAGTGACATAAACAGAATTAGAGAAAAAAAACAGCAGCTTTTGATGAGACAACTTAAAATGCCGAAAAAAGTATATGTATATGCTAGAGTGTGGTTTACCTAGTTATGAGTATTTAACATGTCACGAGTACTGTACAATAGTTTTTCAGAAAGAGAGGGTTATCAGTTAACTTGGGTAAATGGCTTAGATGGCTTTCCTTGTAAAAGATTTTACTATTATTATTGTTATTATTTTACTATTATTATCATTTTCAAAACTCTCATTAATTTACATTTATACATATTGCATCCTCTGATGAAATACCTGCTCACCTATCATCGTGGGAAATTACTACTCATTTGTCAAGACCCCAGGAGAAGCATCAATTTCCCTAAAAATTATTATAATTTTTTTAATGGAAACTATTTTTAAATTATTTCTTACTAATAAGAGTTAGGCAGTTTTATATCTGTATTCGAAGATTTTCATCTATAAATTCCTATGGTTAATCTTTTTACATAAATATTAATTATAGCTAACAATTATTGAGCACCTTATTATTATACGTTAGGCTTTGTTTTCAGCAATTTTCATGCATTAACTTATTTAACTCTCTTAATACCTTATGAGGCAGGTATTGTTATTTTTCTCTATTTTACAAATGTGAAAGAAACATAGAGTTTAAATAATTTATATAAAGCAACATAGTAGGTAAAAGTGTCAGGATTTAAACTTAAGCATTTTGGATTCAGAGGTTATGTTTTTAGGGTTTGAGCTATTGTCTCTCAATCACAGGACATTATATTTCATTTGTTGGTATTCACAATAAGTAATTAGTTCTTGCTATCAGAATCATGTTTTTTTTTTATCTTTCCTTAATATAGATATTATATATTATGCTATAGATATCTATAATATAGCATATTATAGATATAATATGTAATATAGTGTCTAGCACAAAATATTATTCATCACACTGCTTTTGAATGAATGAGTGGGATGTCAAATGGAAATACTTTTTAACCATTTGAAATTTAGAGGGTTGCCTAACACTATCAGACATCTTTTTAAAGCAGGTACATAAAGTGAAAAGTAAAGGAAACACTACATGTTTCTCATATTCTAGGTTCTCTGTTGCTTTGAAGATCTGTAGGGCTTATCTTTCATCTCAGAATAGTACCAACATTATTAGGTAGTGCATTATTACTTGTTACATTAATAGATCATAGAAACAGAAAATTGATATATCATTGAATAATCTAAATAATATATATTTTTTTCTTTTCCACCATTCTATCTGTAAAGCTCAAAGCACTGGTTGTCTGGGTTCATAAATTTTCCACTGAATGGATAGGTTAGAGTCACTCCGTAGAATCAATGCCACATAAACTATGTGGGTTGATAGATTTTTTCACATCAAACTGTCATCTTGTCTCTGCTGTTACATTATATTTGCTACCTCAACAGTGACTCAAATTGTTATTTTTTACAGATGGTGTCCCACTACAAAATAACCTAGTATATGTTGACCACCCATTTAACTGTTTATTGATATCTAAAGGCTTTAGCTTTTCATTTTAAGTTTGAGTCTAAAAATTGTCTAGATATTTTTTATGGTAGCATCCATTTTAAAACAGATCTATCTATATACATAGAAACTTCACTGTGACTGAAAATCATTTTAGAAGTTAGGGTTGACTTACTGATATAACATTTTGTTTTTCTTTTATTTATTTCTTTACACCAAGCTTAACTTGATGACATTTTATGAAGACTGACCACGGTTTCCATAGATAATTTCTGAGAAATGTTTTTACATTTAGATAAGAAAAATATGCTCTCTCAAGAATGATTAAGAGATTTACCTGGAAAAAAAGGTGTAAAGGACAGTCCAGGAAGTGAAAACTATGATTTAAATTACAAAAAGAAAAAGAAATAATGACTTGAGAAATGATTGAAGTTGCATGTGTGCACACATTGCATGGGTGTAAATGTGTTTCATATGAACTGTGTGTACATGTGTTTGTATTTTGGGAGTGAGTCTGAGAGATGTAAAAAATAATAAAGACATGAAATTTATAGGGATGTAAAAAATAATGAGGTATCTTCAATAAGGAAAAATGAGTTTATATTTTATACAAAATTTACTAAAATATTTTAAATGGGACATTAATACAATCAGATGTCTATTTTAGACTTTGTGGCTGTGTAGAGAAAATATTAAAGTGGGAAAAAACAAAGGCAGAAGGACCAATCATGCTCTTTTTGTAACAATTAAGATGAAAGAACACTGGATTCTGTACTGGGACAGTAACTGTGAGGGTAAGGAGGATTTGGGTTTGAAAGAATTTAAAGAGAGAATTAATACCACTTGGTAAATTACTAAATTCAGCTGGGAAACAGAATGATGGGAAAAGGAAAAGAGTCCAAGATGTTTCCTTAGCTTCAGGCCTATGCACTTGGGTGGAAAAGTTCAGGAAGGTTAATGAAGACAAATATTTATCTGTATTGGTAAGATAAGGAGGGCAGAGATTTGGGTAGAAAATTGTTTGGAGCATGAAGAATTTAATGTGCTTATAATATACACAGGTGGAGAGGTACAGAGGTAACTGGAGATCAGGGAAGAGATTTGGAGTGACAATGTACATTTGCAAATCATTCCTGTATACCTGGTCATTAAAGTCATGAGTGTCAGGCTGAAATTACAAAGGCAAGTCTCAGAGTTATAAATGACCTATCAGGTAAGTGAAAAATAAACCATAATAAAAACTACACTCTTTGTACTCTGAACTTCTCACTGCTCTCCATAACAATTTCACTTTTTCATACCTCCTCACTTTGAAGATATTATTCCTTTTACCTGAAATACTTTGTGCTTCTGTCTCTCTCTGTCTGACATACCTCTCAGAAGCATTAACCAATTGGACCAATGTAAGTTAGATGCAAGAATATGAAAGCAAGAAGAAATGAAGTGGTGCAGAGCAAAAAAAGCCAACTATGTATGTTCTATATTTACTTTTATAGATCCATGGGCACCTATGAATAGCATGTTCAAATGTTAACTGTTTCTTGGCCCCCAGTATAATGTATATTGGCTGACTGAGCAATCTGTCTACTTAATTTTTTAAGGACACTTAAACAATTTTTTCTATTTCATGTTTTTTACTTCTCTTAGACTAGAAATTCTTCAGTGTCCTCGTGTATCAGTTTTGGTCCTTCAAGAAGATATGCCAACATGGGATTAAATATCTAAGAATTTATTAGCTATCTAATTAGATGTCTAAGAACATCTAAGGGGCAAGAGACTATGGAACTGCTTTCAGACCGTGACACAGGTCTGACTCTTGTGAAAGGAAAGTGGAAAAAGTTTAAGAAAAAGTAGTTTCAGACCTCAATGCAATTTTCAGACAGTTTCCAATGGCTTTAGAGTGAATGCTATGGTTAATTCAAATGTGCAGCAATATATTCTCTCTTGTAGGTTTTCCAAAAAGGAAGATGTATGCAGCATACATCCTTGGCTGCCATACGTCGTGTCTTGATTACTGTCTAGAATAAATCTGATATACAATAAATGTTTGTTAAATGAAATAATGACAAAAATGAATGATTTAATAGAGTTTTCTAGTAGTTTTTATACATTTCTTTGCTTGTTCTTTTTTTTTCTTAGTAGATTTTTCTTTGTTTGTCTTCTTAAACCAAATGCATACATTGAAAGATGAATAGTAAGGGAGTGTTAACTGACTCATAAGAACCTTAATTTCACTAGCATTACATTTCACCAATTGAAATTACTAGCCAGATAAATTATATATTGTTATTTATAGCCGCCAGATCAGTAAATATATTTTAGTACCACCACATGTTTGCTTCCATTTTTTTTTTATTCCTTACAGAGACTTAATTAAGAAGCCGTGGTTACTCTCTATTATCTCAAGCCAAATAATGGAATATTTTTATTGTTATTATTCATTTCTATGCTACTTATACAGAAGAAAAATTAACCATAAAATAACATTGTTAACATTAATGTCAAACATATTGCTTTAGTAGGAATTAATATTTAAAGCAACAAAAAAAATTATGTAAAAATTTTTTCCAGTTGATGAGTCTTAAATATTCTATTATTGCTCATTGAAATGATGAAATAAGTTTATATGTCAAGGTAAATTAAACTTTATTAAACCTAAAAAACATGCAATTTATATCTGCTGAATGGTTTACATTTTAAATATTGTCCTTAATTTTTAAATAGAACAATTACATGTTTTTCTACATCAAGTGTCTTAGAAAACACTCTTCTTCCTAATAACTTGAGCTAGGTATGTGTATGTAAGGAATGAGATTTGGATTTTAAATGCCTGTATTTCTAAATGTGAGATTATTTGAAGGCATGTAAATATGGCTTCTATTTCCTACGTGCACGTTCTGGCCAGTTCCCTCATTGTCAGATTCCAACCAAAAACCAGAAATAAGAAAGTTTATTTATATAGATAAGCCTCTCAGAGCACAGGCCTGAGGAGATAGGAAGTAGTGAAGATTTGAAAGTCCATCTCGATTTTATTATATACCTACCCCAGATCATTGTTTACACTGATAAAAGTCTAAGAATACTACTATTTAAATTTTCATTTTTAATGTGGTTTAGTCCTAATGTCAATCTCCTTTTTTATTTTATAACTGAAAGTTGAGTTTAGTTAGAACCTACAGTCAAAATGGTGATTGGAAGTAGAGAATCAGTCATTGGTTTTCTGTTACATTTAGAAGCAAGCACTATGCATTTGACAGTGACATTACACAGTGTTGGTATAGTGGGCAGCAGATTCATTCCAGCATGATTCACAGCAATTTGCTGCCTGTTGAAAAGTAACTCCATATGGACTGAGGCCAAAACACTAAATCCTTGTATATCCTTCATGCCAAGCACTGATTCATTGAAAATTCTTACCCTATACCTCATTGCTACTAGATTATAGAAAATATACTTGTTTTCCCTAATCAAGATGGTATCTTCAATTTATTCTTTCCCTGGCTGAATTTGACTATGTTGATATTACAGCATCATCATGTCTATGCTAAACTATTTTCAATCAGACATCTTACTTATAATCATAATGCGATTTGAAGGAACCTTAAAGGTCACATAATTTCACTTCTTACCACATGCACATCATCCCCAAATGATAGTCATATATCTGGCTTCTGCTTGAATAATTCCAATGACAGGGAACTGACTGCTTGAGATGCAGCCTTTACCATGCTTGGATAGCTTTCATTGCTAAAAGTTCTTCCTTATGTTGAGTGGAAATTTATTAACTCTATTTTCCAAATCTTGGTCCTAGTTCTATTCTTTAGAACAATAAATTTAACTTTATATTCTTTTGTTAACTCTTAAATAGTCACTACTGCAAATATTTTAGCAAAGCACACACTGTTTAATTAATGTAACATTCCATAATAACCATACAGAACAAATTCTGATGCCTGTTTTCAGAAGCAGTGAATCATTTTACGTTTTAATTCTAAATAGAAATTCAAGTTAAAATTCAAAATAGAATCCTAGAATTGCAGAGCACAAAGGGCTATTCAAAATTAGATATTGATGTCCTAATTCTGCTTCAGAGTTCATAGCAGAAAAAGGTTATAGGTAAGAATTTCAGAAAAAAATAATTTTCATTTGTTTATAAATAACATTGCTCAGTCAGAGTTCTTAATCTCAAAACTCAAGCTTAAACTTAATGTAGAAAATATCTGAATTTTGAGTGAAATTTCTATTAGTGTCTTTTTTGTTTTACTTTCCATATAAATTTGAAAAGGAGAAAATGAAAAGTGAATACGTTAATAATAGTGCCAGCAAAATGTCACCATTGACTGCGTATTGACCACCACCTAAACGTTTAGTGAACATGTATACAAAACACTGTATCTCCATTACTTATTCCCCTGCATGTAGTTTATCTTATCTTTCAAGTTTTCCTCAGCTGTAACTACAATGGGCTAAATATGTACTAAGCTAGTTTTACCATAGATTCCAGTCAACATAGTTAACTTATTTATTGATAATTGAACACTTACTCTGTCAGGCACAGAATAAAAATGGAACAGGAACAGGAGTCAGTCAAAACTATGGACATATCAACTTTTTTTCCAGATTTAGTTCTGTACGTCATACTCTGCCTCCATTCTTTTCCTAAGCAATAATAGCTTGAGAATATTTTTTGTTCATCTTCATTTAACATTATCAATCTTATTTAAATTTCATCCCACTAGAACTTGTTGCAGATGGCTCTGAGGTTTGCACATCAATACAGCTGGAATACAGTTTTGCTCTTAAGATGGCTGACCCTCACATAAAAAGTATCTTGCTCAAATTTCTTTCATTTTCTCAATGAATAACACAGAATCTGAAACAACTCAGTGAAAAAAATTAGATAGCTCATTTTACTCATGTAGATATCATTATAGCTAAAGATGTTATAAATACTGACAATTGATCTATTTAATACTTTCATATTTCATGTGTGTTCTACTCTTCAAGACATCCTAATTTGTGATTATTTTTCTGAATAATGCACTTAAATTGAATATTTCTAAAGAAAATCAACCAAAACACATCGATTTGTGTATAAACATAAGAAAAACATTGAGTATTATTACATAAATTTCTTACAGTTAAATAGATTTATAATCTAAGAAAATTTAAATATTAAATGAATAATTGGCTAAAATATAATGAGGTTAAAATAATCAAATTTAATGATTATATCACCATTACTGATATTCATAACAACTCTTTCATGCCATTTTCACTAATTGCCTCTGTAATTAGGGCTTGTTAATAAAGTATAATGCCATCAGAAAGCATAAGGCAAAATATTTGCAAAGGTAAAATAACATAATTGCTTTCTTGTGATAAGCACTCTTTAACATATGTACAGGATTTAGAATTTTTTTTTTATGGAGACTGTTATTAAGTCAGTCTTTTGGTGTGTGTACTTTATAAAGTGTCAAAAGCAAAATAATTTCCCGCAAAGCCCTTGTGTAATTATTTTACAATAAAATTTTGGATAATGGGTGAATACTTGTTTCCTTTGAACTGAACAGCTGTGCACTTTAGGTGATGTCAACATATTTATGGAACTATTGCATCATTTATTCAATGCACTTGGTAAGCTGCATTACACAAACAAGGTTAAAACAGCAGGATATTATTTATGTTGCACTATGGCTTTGAAGGTGACACCACAATCTTTCTAAAGCTTATTTAGTAACAGGAATGTAGATTTCTTCCTACTTTTCTAATAGTAACAATATCTAATTTCTTTTTACAAAAGGAAAAATTGTACATGGCATGTTTGAAACTTTATTATTTGTTTGTATTTTAGTAATAGATAAACATAATTAAAGGGAAAGCAAATAATAAAGCCCTCTCTTTAGGCTTCAAAGTGCAGCCTATTTGATCAACATGTTTTTAAATGCTTTGAAGACCAGCGTGATCCCTAAATCATTTCTACCTCAATGGAATGGAAGTAGAATAATGGTAGAGTTGGAAATGGAGCAAAGCTTCCTGAGCTCTGTCAGTGATTTATTAACAGAACATTTGGAGATCTGTCATGAAAGAAAGTCTTCTCTAAGTTCTGCTACTTAAATCTCAATATACCGAAATGTTTTTGGATCTGTCATGAAAGAAAGTCTTCTTCTCTAAGCTCTGCTACTTAAATCTCAATATACCGAAATGTTTTTATTTTCTCCATGTGTATAAACCATGGGCTTCAGTTTCCAACTTTCTGGTTTGACAGCACTGATCCAAAGCACAAATGAACAGCTAAAATGAGATTGCCCAGCATTTGATGTTGGGATGCTTCCTCACTCGCACATTAGAAGCGATATTGTTGTTTCTTCCTGTCCCAATCAGCCCTGCCTCTGATTTAGGTTCTTGGGAGTTGCAGAGTGATGACAAAGCACAAGCACAACAGGGAGAGAAGGAAGTCATGTTTAGCGCAAAGCAATTAGGCACTGGGCTAGTTCCATTTTCTTTCTGCTTTAATGACTCTGTACATCTCCCTACCAATGTATTCAGTTTCCTGATGAGACCCTCTAGTGAAATGGGCAATCTTGATTCCTGGCTGGTTTTTTCTTCACAGTCTTTATTTTGCTTCCTAAAACTGGCAAACAAAGGAACTGTGCCTATTTTATCTTATTTTATAATTTTATATTTTCTCATCTTTCCGAAAGTCTAAACTTCACCCAAGGCAGAGAGGCCAGTTCCAATTATTGCCCCCTTTTCTGAGTCTTATACTGGCTCCAATTTTCTTCTAAAATGGAAGATATCTTTCAAAAGAACACATTATGAGGGTTTGTTCTTTTTGATTTCCTTTCCTTTTTTTTTTCTTTTTAATATTGAGAGAAAGAGAAATAAATACTCAGCATGACTTTTCTGTTCTCTTCCAAGGCACAAAGGAAGGAGATTTTACTTCTTTACGTCTCCTAGATATATAATCATTTAATCCCTATTCCATTTCAAGAAAACATTCCATTTCAAGAAAACATTTCAAGAAAAAGGAAGTTGACATTATTTCCCTCCCAAATTATTGGAAGAGAAAAGGTAGAGTTTTGTTCTAATGGGGTCCAATTTGGTATACTTGATCTCCTGCAATATGACTTGATACAGTCCAGGACTTGCATATCTTAGAAATTTGAAGTGAAACAGGCAAGGGTAAGAGACAACTTTCATACTCAAAACAATCCTGCATGGTAAGCAGTATTATTCAAATTCTATACTTGAAAACACTGAGACTTATGCAAGTTTAGTGTTTATTTATTTAGTCAGAAAGCGTGGCAAATTTGAATCCAGTCCTCATTAAATCCAAATATATGGACTTAGCATTATAATGTGTCTCCAAAGCAGAAGAGCTCCACAGAAGAAGCCAATCTGTGATTTATTTACATTTGTGTAAGAGTTATGAACATGGGACTTTACATTTTATTCTTATCATATTATAGGTAGTGTATGACAACTGGTTAATATGTTTGATTTTTCTTTTTTATATGTGAACTATAAGACATATAATTTCATATAATAAAATATAGTTTTAAGATTACAGTTCAATAAGTTTTGACAAATGTATGCACTTTAAAACTACTACCCTAATCAAAATCTAGAATATTTCTATAACTACAAAGTTCCCTCATTCCTTGATGCTGTCAATCCACCCTGACCTCCTACTTCAGGTCACCCTTTTCTGATCTCTGCCAGGGATATGGACTAGTTTGACTAGAAAGTCATATAAATGGAAACATTGCATGCACCTGGTTTGCTCCTGTACTTGGTTTGTTTTGCTCATTATAAAGTTTTAAGATTCATCTTTGTTGTATATATCAAAGTTCATAATTTTTATTGCAGAATCCTATTCCATTGTATGCACATACCTTAATTTGTCCATTTACTAATTGATGGATATTAGGCTTGTTTCTATATTTTACTATAATAAGTAAATGATTTTAAATATTTGTGCACCAGTCCCTCCTTTTTTCTTTTAAATTAAAATCTTCTTTATATATTATGGATTTCAGTCCTTTGTAAGATAGATACATCACAAACATTTTCTCTAATTCTATGACTTACCTATGTATTTCCTTCCCTATGTCTGTTGAAGATCATATATAATTTTGATTAAGTATGTTTCATGTTCATGTTCTTTTTCGAATATTTTATTTTTAAGTATAGTTGGCATGTGATATTGAATCAGTTTTAGATGTACAACATAGTGATTAGACATTTGTATTACTTACAAATTGATTGCATTGATAAATCTGATACCCACCTAACATCGTACGTAGTTATTACAATATTATTGACTATATTCTTTATGCTATAGTTTATATTCCCATAACTATTTTGTAACTACCAATCTGTACTTTTTAATCCCTTCCCCTTTTTTACCTACCTTGCAACCCTCCTATCTGGCAAACTTCAAAGCGTTCTCCGTATCTATGAATTTGTTTCTGTTTTGTTTGTTTATTTTGTTCTTTAGATTTTGCATGTGAGATAATATGCCATTTATCTTTTTCTGTCTGACTTACATTTAGTACAGTACCCTTTAGGTTCATCCATGCTGTTGCAGATGACAAGATTTCAGTTTTTTTTTTTAATGGCTGAGTAATATTCCATTGTATATATGTACCACCTCTTCTTTATCCATTCATGCATTCGTGGACACCCAAGTAGCCTCCATATCTTGACTATTATAAATAATCCTACAATAAACATATGGATTTACATGTCCCTTCAAAGTAGTGTTTTGAGTGTCTCTGGATAAATACCCAGAAGTGGGATTACTGGGTTTTTCTCTATTTCTTGTTATAGCCTTTGTTTTAAAGTGTATTTTGTCTGGTATAAGTATTGGTATCCAAGCTTTTTTGTTTGTTTTCATTTTTGTGAAACATCTTTTTTCATCCCTTTACTTTTAGTTTGTGTCTTTCGATCTGAAGTGAGTCTCTTGTAGGCAGCATATGTATGAGTTTTGTTTTCTTATCCATCCAGCCTCTCTTTTGATTGGAGAATTTAATGTATTTACATTTAGAATAATTGTTGATATGTAGTTATCGCCATTTGATTATTCATATTTTTGATCTTTAAAAATTTTTTCTTCTTAAAGAAGTTTCTCCAACATTTTACGTGATACTGGTTTGGTGGTAATAAACTCCTTTAGCTTTTTCTCGTCTGGGAAGTTCTTTATCTGTCCTTTAAATGATAGCTTTGCTGGGTAGTTCCTTGCTTTTCATCACTTTGAATATTTCATACCAATCTCTTCTGGCCTGCAAAGTTTCCATGGATAAATTAGCTGATAGTCTTATGGGAGTTCCCTTGTAGGTAACTGCTTTTCTCTTGCTGCTTTTAAGATTCTCTTTGTCTTTAACCTTTGGTATTTTAATTATAATATGCCTTAGCGTGGGCATCTTGAATTCATATTGTTTGGGACTCTCTGCACTTCTGGGATTGTATAACTATTTTCTTCTCCAGGTTAGGGAAGTTTTCCTTCATTATTTCTTCAAATAGGTTTTGAATTCCTTGCTCTCTCTTCTTCTGGTATCCCTATTATGCAAATGTTGGCATGCTTACTGTTGTCCCAGAGGCCCCTTAAACTATCCTCATAGTTTTAGATTCTTTTTTTTTTTTTTCTGTTTTGATTGGGTGTTTTCTGATATCTTATTTTCCAGATTGCTTATTTGATCCTCTGCTTCATCTAATCTACTGTTGATTTCCTCTAACATATTCTTTATTTCAGTTATTGTATTTTCCATTTCTGATGGGGTTTTCTTTGTTTTCTATCTCCATTTTTATGTTTTCTATCTCTTTGTTAAAGTTCATCTACTCTTCCCCTAAGTTTACTGAGCATCCTTATAACCAGATTTTTGTATCTGCATAAATTGCTTGTCTACAGTTTGTTTAGTTCTTTTTCTGGAGCTTTGTTCTATTTTTTCATTTGGGACATGTTTCTTTGTATCCCTGTTTTGGCTGACTCCCTGTGTTTGTTTCTGTGTATTAGATAGAGTTGCTATGTCTCCTGGTCTTAGTTGAGTGGTGTCCTGTACACCCAGTGTCACAGTCCTTCCTGGGTATCTGTATGATTCAGGTGTGTTTTTTGTATGTGCCCTCCTGTTGTAGTTTGCTCATCAATGGGAGGGGCTGACCCTTTAATTAATTGGTTGTGAGGACTGGCCGTGACTAAAGTGGAGGAGCTGTTGTGAAGGGGCTGGCCCTATGGAACAAGATTCACTTTAGCTGTGTATTGGTGCCTATCCAGTCTACCCTTTGGGTGCATTGTCCCCTGGTGTGGTCCCTGGCCTCCTGGGGGGGGGGTGGCTACCACAGGCCAAGTTCAACCACAGCTTGTGTCCTGCCTAGGCGCACCTGGAATGAGCTACCAAGCAATCTGCAGATGGCCGCTATCCAAGCTTGGCCTGGATGTGCCTCAAGAGGCTCAGCAGCGAACCAAGGCTGGCTGCAGCTACTGCCAGGTTTGAAGATGCTCAGCAAGAGGTATGGGACATATTGAGACCAGATTCCACTTGTTTAGGTTTTGTGAATCTTTGAGAGATTTTAGGAAAGTTCACGGTGTAAGCCAAGACAGGATGTTTGTATGGAAAAGCCACTGGAAGCAGCTTGGGTGGGATGGGATCTCAGGGAATCACTAGGGCAGAGCAAACAGTGTTAACCAAGTTAATGGAGACTCAGAAATGGTGGCTGCCTGCATCCACACCCTGGGTGTGGGGAGAGCTTAAGAAAGGAACAATGCCTTTTGCTAGCTCTTCTGTCTAATAAATGCTGTCCCTTCAGCCCTTGCCCTGAAGCTAGACAAGTCAGTTCCTTCTTGTATGTCCTTGGCACCTTTTGAGCTGCTTCCCTGGAGCTCAGAGTGAGTCTGTCACCGAGTAAATCCATGGGTAGGCCCCTTAAGTGAAATATCTGTAATTTCAGCCACCCACTGTCTCACTCAGATGCAATTTCTGCTGGTTTTCACATCCAAGAGTTGTAGGGACTTCTTTTCTCTGCATTGGAACCCTAGGCTGGGGAGCCCAGTGTGGGCTTGGACCCCTCATTCCTCAGGAGGGACCTCCACAGCCAAGGTACCCCTCCCAATTCTCAACTGCCATGTGCAGGTATGGTGCTAGATCGTTCCATGTCTCCATCCCTCCTACCAGTCTCGAGGTGGCCTCTTCTCTATGTTCCCAGTTATAGGACTTCTGTCAGCTAGATTTCAGGCAATTCTTGATAATAGTTGCTTTGTAGTTTAGTTGTAATTTTGATGTTGTCATGAGAGGAGATGAGCACAATGTTTACCTACTCTGCTATTTTGACTGGAAGCCTGTAATTTTAAGAACAGTACTTTTTGTTTTCTTTGTGAGAAAAAAATAGCTTTCCTCAAGTTTATGGAAATATTCTCCTACGTTTAATTCTACATGTTTTATAGTTTTAGTTTTTATATTTAGATTTATGAATCAATGTGTTTTAATTTTTATGTTTTATGGCGTCATGTAAAGATCAAAGTAAATTATTTTTACTATATGAAAGATTCTCTTCTCCCCATTTATTTATCATTGCAACTTTGTCAAAATTCAATTGACCAGATATATATGGATCTATTTCTGGACTATTTTTTTCATTGATTTTATATGTCTATTAAGCAAATATTAAGCTATCTAGGTTTTTTTATATATATTGCTACAGTGATAAATTACCAAAAATTTTATAGCTTGAAACTATACATTTTAATCATTTTACAGTTTTGGATATCAGAAGTTTAAAATGGGTCAGTCTCATTGGACAAAAATCAAGGTATCGGATGAACTACATTTCTTCTGGAGACTGCAAAATATAATTTGTTCTCCTGTCTTTGACAGCTTCTAGAGTTCATTCACTTTCTTTGCTTCTTACACATCCCTCCATCTTCAAATCTATCAATATCAGGCAGAGTCCTTCTTATGCTATCATCTCTCTGGTCTTCTCTCCTTTGCTTCTCTTTTTAATTTATAAGGAATCTTGTGATTATGTTGGGCCTAGCCAGATAATCCAGTATAATCCTCCATTGCAAGGTCAACTGATTAGCAAACTTCAATCTATCCGCGACTTTAACTCATCTTTGCCATGTAAGGTTACAGGATCCAAGGATTAGAATATGGACATCTTTGAGGGGCTATTTTTATTCTACCTACCACAACTAGTAGAGCTATGTGGTAAATCTTGAAATAGATAGCACAAACTTTCTTTCATCTTTATTCTTTTTATTTATTTTTTTGCTGTGTGTGTGTGTTTCTTTACTTTTTGCATTTCCAGAAACATTTCAGAACCATCTTGTTAATTTCAACCACAACAACAAAGAAAACCTACTGGGATTTTTATTTCTATTGCAAGTTTTCTTTTCTTTTCTTTTTTTTAAATTCTTTTGAATTATTCTTTAATATTTAATTTTACTCATCTATTTATTAATAACTATATTTCTATTTATTTCTTTCATTGTGAGATTTTATCCAGGGTTTACAATATATATTTTAAATTTATCACATTGTATCTTGTTCCCTTTCATCTTTTATACCCATTGTTTCATCTCCCTCCCCTCTGGCAACCATCAGTTTGTTCTCTGAATTTATGAATCTGTTTCTGTTTTGTTTTGTTGTTAGATTACACATATACGTGAAATCATAAGGTATTTGTCATCCTCTTTCTGATTTATTTCACTTAGCATAATACCCTCTAGGTCCATTTATGTTGTTGCAAATGGCAAGTTTTGTTATTTTTTATTGCTAAATGATACTCCATTGTATATATGTACCATACCTCTTTATCAATTTATCTATTGATTATGTAGAGAAAACAGAAAGTACCTCTAAGACCTCTGGTCACCAAAAAGGTAGTTAATATAGGGTGAGAGCAAAACCAAAAAACAACTGAAACCAGAGGATTTAATATGAAGAAGTTGTTTTATTCTGTAGATCAGTATTATCTGTTTCCTGAGGAACTTTTTCTGAAGTGAATTGTAAGAGTAACTAATTTGGGGCCTGTGTCATTGGTTTTAAATGCTACAGAGTGGAATAGTATGTTTGGGTTGATACAGTACCCATAGCTCACTATGAAACAGTCATAGATGGCTACATGTGATTCAGACACACAAGAGATTATTACCAAGGGTAGAGCCAGCCTGGTAAACTGGATAAAAACCACCACAATGTTTGTTTACCCTGAGAAGGGGGACTGCCCAATTCCTCTATAAATGCTGAATGGAACACCCCAGATGAAGCAGTTGATATGCTTCTTATGCAAGCTTTATCATGACCAAGATATTCACTCACTGAATATGTCCATTGTCCATGTTATGGTAAGTGCTCTGATTAAGAGGGTTCCTGTTGCATGAACACCCCATGTAACTTTACTGTTATAAAATTGCACAGTTTCAGAAGCTTTGTCAGATTTGTTATCTCAGCTTCCCCTCATTGGTCTTACAGATGCTAATAAAGACCATAGGTCAATTAACAAGATAACGGGAAGAGTCCATGGGGAGTGTCAAGGGACTTTTCCCAACATAGTATAAATTTTTAAATGGTTATTGAGAAATAAAGCAAATAAAGAAAATATTGAAAGAGGCAGAACAAAAAAGAAACATGAGAGTCACTGAATTC
>NW_006494613.1:16613574-16619328 GCF_000325575.1 Pteropus alecto
TGGACATTAATGGGGTTAAGACAAAGGTTTTAATACAGCACTACTTAATGCTTTGTAGGCCAAAGAAACCTCTCCTAGTTTCCTAACATTAAGTAAGTCCCTTTCTTTACTTCAGTTTGGAGAAATTTTCAATGTCAGAAGGTAAAAATTGATGAGAAACCTGACCATCAATTGCTTGGGGCAGCAGTTAGGCAAATTAATCAAGTTAAAGATTGACAAAAGGGTCCAGATTTCTTAGGGTAGTACTTTCACTAGGGACCCAAAGCCTTCTGCACAAGATGGGATAAAATAGTTGTGTTAGGTAGCTAGTCAGATATGAGCAATCGGGAAACAATGGAATAGGGGCCCAGCCTAGAGATCATGCAAAGAACACCCTATTGGTAGTTAGAGAATTCCTCCTGCATTCCCAGATTCAAAGGACAGAAGGGCCATAACTATAGTTTATTTAATCTGGCCACAGATGCCTGTGCAAAAGGTACTATCCTAATTTTCCCATGATTTAAGCCTCTTTGTACTGTCATTATAATACTATGTTTATGCCTGGAAGTTCATGAATCTAATTATAACAGACTAAATTCTGGGTAAGCACATGCACAACAAGTAAAGTATTATATAGTAGCCAACTGTCAGTCAAGGCGACCTCACATATGGATCTCCTAGGACTTCCCAACACGCTCAAAAATAACCCCAAATCTTTTCACTTCTATGTTGTTACAGCTCTCCTTTGCTGAAAACCTTCTCCTCCCTTGGGGCTTACTCTGTCTTATCTCTTCACCTCCCAAATTCCACAGGGCTGCAGCCTTCATTAGTGTGGCCTGTCTCCTTCTAAAATGTAATTTCAGTAAATCTTACTTTTTCTAAATCTCACTGACCTATAATTCTTTGCTGCATTGGCAGAAAGAGCTGAGAGACAACGCACAACACCACCATCCTCCCCCATGCCAATAGGGCGACACTGGATTTCACATCACCCCAGTAATAACAGTTGGGGCAAGAGTCGGGGACAACAGAAATTTCCAGGGATCCCACAAACAGTAGTACAAAAACCCATTGGTGAAGCCTTGACTCAGGCTACAATTAGATTGAGAGAATGTAAAAATGTAATGGTTGATAACATAGTGAAAGTTAAAATGTGTAAGCAGGTTTTATGTTAAGAAGTTGTATCTCTAACTGAATGTACTATTGGGAATGGATGTTATGTATGGCTGGGGAACACTTCTATCTAGTATTGTAAAACTAAACCCTGTTGATGAAGTCCTAATGGAGACTACAGCCAGAAATTTAAGAATTGATGAAATTAAGGTAAACATTTGTAGGAGAATTGGAATGTCTGAACAAGCATTATGTGAAATAGTTGCATCTGTTTTACCTTATTGTTTTACAGGGATTTTTGATTGGGAAATATTTCTCTTACCTAGCATTTTAAAACATTGTAAATCTCTTCAAGTAGTATTAATTGGAAATGCTAAATTAGAACTGATAAGATTGCCTGAGCCCACAGAGTGTAGAATAGAAGCTGGAGTGCTGGTAAGGACAAATTCTCTGTGCAATAGCCTATGTGGAGCCTAGGCTGGTGCTTATGACAAGAGCCTGTGGGTACCACATAACTATGACTACTGGGACTTGGGACTAGAGAATTTCCATTTGAGGGGCATTTGCTACCTTAGTATCTGACATTATTAGCTTAAGTTACTCCTATGACTAATGGACATAAAATGATCTTGAAATATGAAAAACTCACAATATCGTGGGTATTGTCAGAATAATTCTCTATGGGGATGGCAGTTCCCAGAAGAGTTCCATAATGAAATGGAAATGGCTTGTACAGTGTCATACTGCCTGGGGAATGAATGGAAGAGATACAAGAGAGATAGGGAGCCTCTTCGCCTAGGACTACTGATTCTGGAGATACTGGATTCTACTGTCACTTAGACAGCATCCTATAAACAGCTCTCAACTGACTGACAAAGAGCTGTTTGGTTTTTAGATGGCAGTTCCAAGGTGAATGGACAACATTCTGTTTGAAAAGCTGCTGTATTAAGATCAGTGGATGAAAAGATTGAAAAAAGTAAAAACAGATTAGCTCTTTTGGGCTGAAATGCATACTGTTTTCTTAGTAATGATGGAAGAATTGAACAGTGATAAAAGCTCCTATATTTGGGTTTTTACTGACTCATGGTCTCACAAGAGTGCAATGGAAACCTAGCTATTAAAGGAATATCCATACACGGCATGGCCCTATTAAAATTTGAGGATCGCATTAAAGGAAGACATGCTGATGCTCATCAGAAGTACTCCCTTCCAGGTTTGTAAGTGATTGGAATGAACAAGCAGATATCCCCATGTGCACCCTTGAGATGACCACCTGTGTCCATGAAATGAATGGATAGGATGTGTTATGTAACAAAGAGCTGAATCTGGACATATTCCTCTTGCACTCTCTGAGGCACAAAATGCCAATAAAAACAGTTCTATCTACCAGCAAAAGAGACAGAGACTACTATGGTTATATGGCAGATTCCTTGGTAAGGAGGCCCTTAGCATAGATTATAAGTCAGATGCTAATAGCTCTGGGAGGTTACAAATGATCTTGACAGGGCTTTGCTTACCCAATGGTAGATACAAATCTCAGAGTATTAATGAAAAAATCTGAACAGAAAATAATACACCAGTTTGGATGGCTGAGCATTATTTCTTCAGACCAAGAACACATTACAGCCCACAATGTCTAACAACAGGCAGAGAGATATCCTCCGCAGAATAATCACTTTAACAAAGAATTGAAACATTCGCTATCGGTAATGGGGAGATATAAAGGCATGAAGGGCTGGCTTACATGCCTTTATGAGTGTGTGTTCAAACTCAACATGAACATAAAGTGGGTAAAGGAGTGTCCTCACAGGATAGATTTCACTGTTTTTCTGATAGACCTGGAGAAGAGGTGGAGGAGAAGGATATTGATATTCTTTTTTCTCCATATCACCTCAATATGTTTTCCCTACTTGGCGCATTGGTCATAGGACCAGAGCTGCAACTACAAGGGCTGTAAACTGAAATGATTCTTAAGCGAGAAACTAAAACTATGTTTTTAACCTTTATATCAGAATTTCTAAGGGTCTGATGGGGCTGGATGTACTTTCACGCCATCTGGCACAATTGGGGCTAATAGTGAATGCTACTATATTTTCTGGTGGCAAAGGCAACCTTCTAATTTTGTACCCGTGTTTATGGGAATGGACTGAGGGGAGTTACTTGATGCACTAAGTATTCCTAAAAAAAGCACAGTGGTAAACCTCATGTTCCTTTCAAGGGTAGAAAAATTGGGGTACAAATGGAGAGAATGAAAAATAATAACTATGAGTAAAGAGATGAATTAATGGGTTACATGATAAGAAAAATACATTACATTAACATCTTGAAAGAGTCTCAGACCAACAGTTCATATTGTCTGTTAGTTCAATTACACCTGATGTCTGAAAGAGTGAAGCAATGTATTACTGAAACCACTCTTGCTTTGGGAACCTGACAAGTTCAAATGGAAGCCCGCAAACCTGGGTATACTTACCTTTGGAGATACTTTCATATGATACAATGATGGACTGGAGACATTTTAGTAACTGAATGGAATTCTAGTAATGTGCCAATGCTTTTTTTTAACTTTTGTGGCTGTTTACCATAAGGGATCCGCATTTTAACACCAGAGGATAGACTGTGTTAGTTTGATTTATAAGAAATATATATTTGTTCATTATCCACAATTCCTGATTCATAGCTGCTTTTCAGGCCGTGTTTGATAATTATATTATACTCATCATTTCTGTTCTCTTTTACTTACTGATTTTTTTCCTGATCATAGATGATATTTTCCTACCCAGTAAATTTTTACTGGATGCTGGACCATGTAAATTTTATTGTTGAATATCAGAATCTTGTTGTTTTCCTTTAAGAATATTTAGTTTTGTCTGGTCAGTAGTAAATGTATTTGTGACTCAGCTTGATTTTTTTTTTCAAATGTCATTTATAAATTTTATTAGGGTGAGTCTAAACTAGACTTTATGGACAATTTATTTATAATCTGAAACATGACCTGAGATCTCCACTCAAAGCTGAGTGCTTGATGTGGTCTATTATTTGTTTTTGTTTTTGTTTTTCAAACCTGAACATTTCACAAACCTTTTCAAGTTTCATTTCAGTTTATAGCTCATTGGTATTTGCTCTCTCTTTTTTTTTTCAATCACATGTGAGTCTTACCCTATGATATGCAATTATTACTTAGCACAAATCCATGGTATACATACATGGATTTCTAGATGTCTTCTTCTGCATTCTGTCTTAAAAATTCCAACTGTCTCAGACTCTGAATTTTGATCTCTGTTTTACAACCTCAGCAAAGTCATGTGCCAACTTCTCCCCACTTCAATCTCTGGCAAATGTCTCAGGGCAGAAAGTTGGAGTGAGCAAACAATTCACTTGATTAGTTTCCTTAATAAAATTAAAATGACATCAATAATATTTTTAATTAAAAAGCAATAATAGTAGTAATAGTAATGTAAAAATAAGTTTATATTTTTACTCTCTCTGTTTAGGTAATTCAGTGAAGTGAGTAAAATTGCCTACTTGTTACACCAGTTTGATACCTTACTATCTACAGACCTAAACTCTTAGCAAATAAATAGGCACATCTGCTCCTTCCACATGGTTAAATTTACCCAGATTTCTTAAAATTAGCATATGCAAGTGCATAATGGCAAAAGAAACAACCAATCTTTTTCAAAATAAAAATTTGTAAATAAAAAGTTCACAAAATGCACTTCTATGAAAGGAATAATACCAGTTATATATTCCAGTTATATATGAATAAAAATGTCTACAGGAAAATCGCCACAGCATCCCAACAATTGTTAGCACTCAATTGTAAGAATTAACCTCCTTACACAGTTTGATGAATTAATGTGAATTTGTATAGAATTTTATAAAAAAAATTATTTAACAATCTTTTAAAAAATAACAAATATTGACTTGCTTTTTTTGTTTGTTTGATTTTAGAATTAGGATAGGAGTATGTATTTACTAATGACAAACAATGTTCTGGTGACTTCATATACTTCATTTTAATCTTCATAACAACTCTATGAGTTATATGTTATTATTCCTCCTTTCCACATGAGTAAAATTAAGATAGAAATTTATAATTTGCCAAGATGTAACAGCTACTAGTAGCATTGCTGGAATTTCAACCTAATCATTTAATCTAGAACCTATTTTATTTTCCTTAAACATGTTTTTTTTGATTATTACCTATTTCTGTTTTCTAACTGTATAGTGTGTGTTATAATTATACGTCCAACATTTATATAAGGGCACAGGGCTTCATGTGTCATCAGATATTAGCTGTTTTTCTCCATTGTTCTAAATTCTTACTCATACATGTACTAGTGGGAAATATAGAATTTTCTAGAAGTAAAATAAAGGAAGAAAATAAAGAAAAATATATAAGAAGGAAAAAATATTTTAGAGCTTATACATAACAAAAAGTAAAAAATAAAAAAGCCCTCAAAAAATATTCTCAAAACAAAATCTCACAGATTTTGGCATTCTTGTTCTCTATCTGTTTTCCAAACTGATTTTCACAACAGCCTTGATCTTTTGCTTTTCTCTCTCCCTTTTTTCTTCTCTCAAGTGTCCATCTCCTTTCTTACTGTCTCCTTACTTTCATTTCTGCAACTCTGATTTTCTTTTATATAAATATTTACT
>NW_006494613.1:16619383-16624151 GCF_000325575.1 Pteropus alecto
TCTTTCCCTTTAGTAGTCACCATAATTCTCTTTAAGTTAAGTACATGTTCTAAGAGGTTTATCAAAAGTAATATCTCAATTAATTCAAGTAAAAAAGATGCGATAGGAACTGTTAAGAGAACATGTACCTCTCTATGTAATTATATATACTTTTTTATTAAAAAATTTAAATTTCATTGTCACTATAAGTTAACATAAACAAGAACAAAAAATTATATGAACTCTAATGCTTCCAAGACATTGTTGCAAAATAACTATTCAAAATGCACCTGAAGGCTCGAAGGTCCGGTCAAGATGGCAGAGTATATAAACACTGTGCATACTTTCTCTCACAATCACAGCAAAATTACAACTACAGAATAATCATCAATGAGAATCACCTGAAGTCTAGCTGAACAGAAGTTTTATAACTAAGGATATGCAGAGAAGCCATCTGGAGACTGGTATGGGATGGAAATACAGAATGAGTTGGTCCTACACCCTGTCCCACACCTGAGTGTGGTGGTTGAGAATCAGGAAGGATATCTAGGCTTTGGAGATATCTCCTGCGAGTGGGTTCCAGTCCCACACCAGGCTTTTCAGCCCAGGGTTTCAGTGCCAGGAACAGAAGTCTCCATAACTTCTGGCTGTGAAAACCAGTAGAGATTGTGGCTGAGTGAACCAGAAGGTTGCTGGAGTATCAGGCATTCTTCTTAAAGGACCCACACAGGGAATTATTTGCTGACAGATTTGCTCACTCTGAGCTCCAGCGCTGGGGCAGCAGCTTGAAAGGTGCCAGGAATATAAGGAGAGGAACTGAATTGTCTTGCTTCAGGGCAAGGGCTTGAGGGCAGCTTTCTGCCAGACAGAAGAGCTGGCAGAAGCCATTGTTTGGTGAGCTCTCACTGAACCCAGAATGCAGGCAAAGGAGGGTGCTATATCTGTCTCCATCAACCTGGCTAACACCCTTCACTTTGCTCTGGTGATTCCTTGAGATCCCACCCAACTTGTGGGTACACCAGGGCTTTTCCATCCAAATGACCTGCTTTGACTCATGCTGCAGGCTTTCCTAAAATCTTTCAGAGGTTCCCAAATCCCAAACAAGCAGCATCTGGACCCAATGTGCTCTGGACCTCTTGCTAAGCAGTCCCAAGCCCAGCACCAGCAGAAGTGAGCTTTAGTTCACAGTTAAGTCTCTCCCAGGCACCTCCAAGCCTAGCACAAGTGGCAACTGTCTGTAGATCACTTTGTAGCTCATATCAAGTTGCTTTGGGCAGATCACAGGCAGGGGCTGGCCTTGGCCTGCAACAGAGGTCCCAGAACCAACACACCCAGTAGCCACATCTGGTAGCCTCAGAAGGCAGAGCCCTGCTAAAGAAAATCCTGCTCCCTTGGATCAGACCCTGCACAATAGCTCCTCCACTGTAGTTATGGCCAGTTCTTACAACCAATCAACCTGAGAGGCAATCCTTCCCACTGATGTGCAAATAGTAACCTATTTCAGGAGGGCACACACAACCCATACAAGAGACACACCTGGAGCACCCAGCTCAGGTGATCAGGAAGACTGTGCCACTGGGCCCCACAGGACACCTACTGCATAAGGCCACTACTGAGACCAGGAGATATAGCAGCTCTACCTAATACATAGAAACAAACAAAGAGGAAGCCAAAATGGGAATACAAAGAAACATGGCCTAAATGAAAGAACAGAAGAAAGCTCCAGAAAAAGAACTAAACTAAATGAAGACAAGCAATCTACCAAAGCAGAGTTCAAAACACTGGTTATAAGAATGCTCAATGATCTCAGTGAGAACTTCAATAAAGAGATAGGAAATATAAAAATCGAGATAGAAAATATGAAAAAGAACCAGTCCGAAATGAAGAATACAATAGACGGCATCAACAGTAGATTAGATGAAATAGAGAACCGAATCGGCAGTTTGGAGGAAAAAGTATCAGAAAATACCTAATCAAAATAGCAAAAAAAAAAAAAAAAAAAACCCAAAAATATGAGGATAGTTTAAGGGGCCTCTGGTACAATATCAAGCATGCCAACATTCACATCTTAGGGATACCAGAAAGAGAAGAAAAAAAGATTAAAAATAGGAATAATAAAATGGCAATAATTACATATCTATCAATGATTTCTTTCAATGTAAATGGATTAAATATTCCAATCAAAAGACATAGGTAGTTGAATGGATAAGAAAACAAAACACTTTTATATGCTGTCTACAAGAGATTCACTTCAGATCTAAGGACACACGGACCAAATGTAAAGGGAAGGGAAAAGATCTTTTAAGAAAATAAAAATGAAAAAAAAAACAAACAAACAAAAAAAAACCACCTGGGGTTGCAATACTAATACCAGACAAAATAGAGTTTAAAACAAATGCTATAAAAAGAGGTAGAGAAAGACCCAATAATCCCACTGGGTATTTATCCGAGGAAACCCAAAACACTACTTTGAAGGGACAAGTGCATCCATATATTCAATTTAGCATTATTTGCAATAGCCAAGATCCTGATGTCCATCAATGGTTAAATGGATAAAGAAGAGGTTGTACATATACACAATGGAATATTTCTCAGCCATAAAAAAGAATGAAATTTTGCCATCTGCAACAACATAGATGGACAAAGAGGACATTGAACTGAGCGTAGTAAGTCAGAGAAAGACAAATGCCATACGATTTTACTTCTATGTGGAATCTAGAGAACAGGATAAATGAACAATCAGAACAGAAATGAATTCATAGGTACAGAGAGCATTTTGATGGCTGCCAAATACAGGAGGCAGCTTGGGGGGATGGGCGAAGCTAGGAAGGAAATTAAGAAGTACAAATTGGTGGTTACACAATAGTCACAGGCATGTAGAGTATAGCATGGGGAATATAGTAAGCAGTATTTTAATAACTTTATAGTGTAAAATGGGTACTTGATTTATCAGGGCGACAACTTGGTAAGTTTTATAAATGTCTAATCGCTGTGTTATATACCTGAAACTAATATATTACGCATGTTAACTATAATTGAAAAATAAAAAAAATTATTTTAAAAAATATTTTTAAATATTTGAAAATTTACATTTCATATATATTTTTTCTTACTTTACTATGTAGTTAGGTGCTAATACAGTTAAAGTAGTTGAGAACAATGAATTATTTATATTAGAGTAAATAAGGTCTAAATCACCAGTTTTTAATGCTTGAATATCACAGATTATCAATAATATTATTATTAATAATTTTTATAAATACATCTATACTGAGTTATTGCTATAATATAATTGAATGTAAAAAATAATAATTTGGATTTAATGATATAAATAACAAAAGAATGGTAAAAAATTATCAATTTTCTAAAGAATTTTCTGAAAACGAGTATTTTACATTTACACTTATAACAATAAAAAAATTTAAGGAAGGATATCAAAGTGTCAAGTAGTAGTTTTGATAATCTCCATAGTGTCTTACTTTACATTTAATGACGAAAATGGAGCAATGTTGTATTTCACAATTGCAAGTGTTTCCCAATCATGCTGTAACACATCACTTTACAAGTGTGTGTGTGTGTGTGTGTGTATGTGTGTGTGTGTGTGAATGGACTTATGGGAGTATACCGTTTTTCTTTTATAAAATACATACATTTGATTAAAAAATTGCAAATTTTTCTAGCAATTTGACCATAAAGATTTGAAAACTAGATTAATTATTTACGAAAAAATACAACATTTTCCTTGAAATATGAGGTGATTGTTAGGGAATTTTAGAATTATTTCCTGAATTATGATAACTTATTTTTTAAATTAAGTTTATTGGGGTAATGTTGGTTAATACAATTATAAAATTTCCAGGTTTACATTATAATTTGACATCTATATATTCTATCGTGTGTTTACCACCCAAAGTCCAGTTTCCTTCAGCTATCATATATTTGATCCTCTTTACCCAATTCACCCTCTCCCTACCCCCGTTTACTTGACCCACTTTACCCCATCTACCTCTCCTCTCCTCCCCCAAGCCCTATCATCTGGTAACCACTAGTCCATTGTCCATGTCCCTGAGTCTCTGTTTGTTCTGCTCCTTTGTTGGTTTTAGATTAATATCCTGCGTATAAGTGATATCATGTGATTTTTTACTTTTTCTGTCTGGTTTATTTAACTTAGCACGATTATCTCAGGATCCATTCATGTTGTCACAAATGGTAGTATTTCATATCTTCTTATGGCTGAGTAACATTCTACTGTATATATGTGCCACAGTTTCTTTAGCCAATTATCAATCTTAGGACACTTTGGATGCTTCCATGTCCTGGCCACTGTGAATCATGCTGCTATGAACATTGATGTGCAAACATCTTTTCGGATATAAGTTTTCAAGACTTTGGGGTAAAGACCCAGTAGTGGGATTGCTGGATCATATGGTAGATCAATTCTTAGTTTTTTGAGGAACCTCCATACTGTTTTTCATAGTGGCTCTACCAATTTGCAGTCCCACCAGCGGTGTATGAGGGTTCCTTTTTCTCTGCATTCTCTCCAACATTTATTACTTGTCCTGTTGATTATAGCTATTCTAGGTGTGAGATGGTATCTCATTGTGGTTTTGATTTGTATTTCTCTAATAGCTGGGGATGTTGAGTATTTTTTCTTGTATTTGTTGGCCTTTTGTATGTCCTCTAAAAGGAAGTGTCTGTTCAGGTCCTCTGCCCATTTTTTGATTGGATCATTTGTTTTTTTGTTGTTATTGAGTCGTATAAGTTCTTTGTATATTTTGGATCTTAATCC
>NW_006494613.1:16624640-16626342 GCF_000325575.1 Pteropus alecto
TCTTTTGTGCTTCCATACAAATCTGATGATTTTTTCTTCTATTTCTTTAACAAAAGCCAATGGGATTTTGATGGGGATTGCATTAAATCTGTATAATGCTTTAGATAATATGATCATTTTAACTATGTTGATTCTTCCAATCCAAGATCATGGAATATTTTTCCATTTCTTTGTATCTTCGATTTCTTTTAAAAGAGTCTTGTAGTTTTCATTACGTAGATCCTTCACATGTTTCGTTAAATTGATTCCTAGGTATTTTATTCTCTTTGTTGCAATAGCAAAAGGAATTTTTTCCACTTCTTTTTCTAATGCTTCATTATTAGAGAATAAGAATGCTATGGATTTCTGAACATTGATTTTGTTTCCAGAGACTTTTCTGTATTTGCTTATTGTTTCTAGTAGTGTTCTTGTGGAGTCTTTAGAGTTTTCTATATAGAGAATCATGTCACCCACAAATAGTGACAGTATGACTTCTTTGTTTCCTATTTGGATGCCTTTTATATCTTTCTCTTGCCTGATTGCATTCGCCAAGACCTCTAATATTATATTGAATAACAAGGGCGATAGTGGACAGCCTTGCCTTGTTCCTGATCTTAGAGGGAAGGCTTTTAGTTTTTTACCATTAAGTATTATGTTGGATGAGGGTTTGTCATATATAAGCTCTATTATGTTAAGGTACTTTCTTTCTATACCAATTTGTTAAGTGTTTTGATCATATATGGATGCTGTATCTTGCCAAAGGCTTTTTCTGCATCTATTGATATGATCATCTGATTCTTATTTTTTAATTTGTTTATGTGGTGTATCACATTAATTGATTTGCGTATGTTGAACCATCCCTGTGCTCCTGGGATGAAGCCCACTTAATCGTGGCGTATAATCTTTTTAATATGTTGCTGTATTTGGTTCATTATTGTCTTATTTAGGATTTTTGCATCTGTTTTCATGAGAGATACTGGTCTGTAGTTTTCTTTTATTGTATTATCTTTACTAAGTTTTGATATCAGAGTAATATTGGCCTCATAAAATGAGTTGGAAGTATTTCCTCCTCTTTGATTTTTTGGAAGAGTTTGAGGAGAATAGATATTAAATCTTCTTTGAATGTTTGGTAGAATTCACTGGTGAAGCTATCTGGTCTTGGATTTTTACTTTTTGGTGTTTTTTGATGATTGTTTCAATTTCCATACTGCTAATTGGTCTATTTAGATTTTCCAGATATTCTTGATTTAGTCTAGGAAGGTTGTATTCTAAGTACTGGTCCATTTCTTCCAGGTTATTAAGTTTGTTCTTATATACTTTGTCATAGTATTCTTGCATGATCCTTTGTATTTCTGCGATGTCAATCATAATTTCCCCTCTTTCATCCCTGATTTTATTTATTTGTGTCCTTTCTCTGTTTTCTTTAGTGAGTCTAGCCAGGGTCTTCGTCAATTTTATTAACCTTCTCAAAGAACCAGCTCTTTGTTGTATTTATTTTTTCCATTGTTTTTGTTGTTGTTGTTGTTTGTTTTCAATTTCATTTATTTCTACTCCAATTTTGATTATTTCTTCCCTTCTACTGACTTGAGGCCTCATTTGTTCTTCATTTTCTGTTTTTTTTTTTGTTTTTTGTTTTAAGATGAAGCATTAGGTTGTTTATTTGGGCTTGTTCTTGTTTTTGGAGATAGGCCTGTAATGATATGAATTTTCCTCTTATAACGGC
>NW_006494613.1:16627839-16634312 GCF_000325575.1 Pteropus alecto
AATCTCCTTGCTTTGCTCATCTAATTGTTTTTGCAATTTCTGAAATTGTTGATATGACTCGTTTTGGAACTCACTGAGTTTTTTCAGAAGTACCATCTTGAGTTCTCTATCACTTAAGTTGCATATTTCTATGTCTGTATTTCTATGTTTTCTGGAGATTTTTCTCTTTCTTTCTGAGATGCCTTGTCACCTTGGTTGTTCATGGTGTTTAATGGACTATATCTCCATCTGACATTAATGGAAGTGTATTCTGTTGTTTTTCCAGAAAGATTTATTATATAAAGATGTCTCTTTAGCCTTCTGCGAAGAAGGCACTTTTCTTTTGGTTTTCAGTAGGTGGCGTCTAAGCCTCTTGGATCCCTGCTTTATATAGAGCCTAAGGACTTTTATTTTCTTATAGATTTTAATCATACTCGCTACACTCAATTACAGTACCTGTCAGTGTTAGCAACAGTTTGGGTAGTTTGTGCAAAGATTCCCCTGGGGCTCCATGGTGATCAGTCTCAGAGGGTATGGGAAGAGGGGCCCTCGGGATTGAGGACTGTGGCTCAGCCTCGGTTTTGCAACCATGGTCAGTAGAAATCAACTGTTGTTTCTCTGCTGTCTCGTCTCACTTCTATGCTTTCTGCCTTGATGACTGAACCCTGCTGCCAGCTGCGTAGAAAAGTCTCAGCACTTCCAGGCAGGGCTCATTAGGTAGGTCGCCGTACCTTCACCCCTTCCCCTCCTCCTGCAAGGAGCTCCCGCGGCTGTGAGAGGCAGCTTCTTTATTACTCCCAATCCACTGCCTGACACCCGGGGTTCTGACCTGTGGTAGCTCTTATGCTCAGATCCCATGCTCAGATGTGCTGGTGTGCAGTTTGGGTGTTTTCGTTCAGGTTTAGATGTTCAGCTTATTGTTGTTTTAAGGGGAAAGATCTGAGGTTGTCTCTCACTCTGCCACATTTTCCCAGAATCTCATGATAACTTTTTAAGTGAATGAAGGCATGGAGCATCCAAATAGTTGTAGCCAAATAATTTCTTTCAGAATCTTAGGAAGTTTAAAACTTACTTTAAGGAGAGTATCATGATTTAAAAAAGAGGCATTGAAATCTGTACAAATACTTGGGAGACCTCTAAATTTGTCATAGTAACATAGAAGAAACAACAGTTACAAGAGAAGGCCCCTATAAACCATGTTATTAAGAAGTTAGTCAAGAAATTAAAGTGATTAGCATTGAGAATTATCTAAATTGTCTACTATATTCCAGAATATCTGAGACAATAAGCTTATTAGAGCCCAAGGGCCAACTACAAGATGTTTTATGAGAACACTACACTTTTTATGATCGGTAGTGTTTATCTAGAAATATTTTTAAAATAAAACATAAAAATAATTCAACTATATTGCTCTAAAAATCTATACATAAAAATTAAGTAATTTAGTTTGCATGGCATTATATACTTTTGATCTTAGGAGGATGAATATTATAAAAATTCTCTTACTTAAGACTAAAAATGCCATTAACTAAGATTAATAATAAAGATAAAAGTATTGAATGCTTATCTAGTGTAGACCTTTGAGACCTCCAATATACAGATCGCTAATGCTAGTCTGTTTTAATAACTTTTTAATTGTGTGTTAATTATTTATTCATTAAATTGTTTATTCTACTACTTCATCTAGAGTCTCTAGTGGCTCTGGATGAAGGAATTCAAGCCCCTAGTTGCTTGTAAACAACCAAGCAGACATTTTTATTGCATTAAAATTAGTTGTGATGGAAAAACATGAGATAATAGGCCTGGAACCCTCTCAGACTTCATGAGTTTACATTTAGTCCTGAATCAAAAATCGCAGCATTTAAATATTAGCTCTAAAATTAATTCAATTATGTTTACTTTATCTTTGGACTAAAAACTAAAATATATGAACTCATGGTAAATACATATCATGGGAAGAGTGAAACAATATTTATGGTCAGGACTTTCTATGAATTGGGACCATAATTAAATTAATTTTGTTTGTTTATTTACAATTTCTTACTTTGGACAAGAATATGCAATAACATAACATGGTTTCCGTCCTTAATGAGATCATGACCTAGTGGAGGATACAATTGTGAAAACAAAGTATAAATATAATGAAGTAAGTGTAAAATACTATGGAGTTACAAACAAGAAGGCAGAGATTTGGGGATTAATATTTAAACTAGATTTTGTAGGATGATTAGGATTTTACCTGGCTAAGCATGTTATTCTCAGGGAAATGCTCAGGGACATTAAAAGACGTTTGAGGAACAACAAGATTAAAGAGAATAGAGCATAAGAGGATATAGATATTGAAAAAGATGAAACTGAAAATGAGTGTAAAGTTGGCAAATAATCTTGTATATCAGAATTAAAATTGTATATTTTACTTTGAACATAGCAAACTAGTGTCAACATGTATGTTTTTGCATAAAGTTGATAAATTTTATTATCCTTTTAGAAAAATAACTTGTGACATTACTTGATGTCGAGTATCATGGGGAAGTTATATTTTCAGTATCTCAGTGTGCATATAAGAAGGTAGAAAGTTGATCTCAAAGGAGTTGCTTATTTATGAAGAAAAATCAGGAACCATTCAATGTAAGTCTATACATAAAGGGTCCAGAGATCAGGAGATTAAAGTAGATAAGAAGAAAAACCACATATCTCGAAAGTGAATTCTGGTTATATGATAAAGTCTGTCTGACCTTCGTCCTGTTTGGTGCTGCCCTTGGCACCTACCAGAGGTTGTCATGCACTTTACAGTGTCTTTATGCTTGTCAATATCCACTGCTCTACTAATCAAGATATCTAGGAAATGTGATTTTTTTTTTGAATAAAAAATTTTAACCAACAGAGAAAAATTACAATTATTCTACTATCCTAAACTTGAGAAAAAATATTCCAAATTTGCATCAATCAGATGAGATCAGTCTACAGAGCTGGTGAATTGTTGAATGAAGTGACTTTTTGAGAATAATTCGTTTAAATATTTGCTGCTGAAACTTAATTGAATTCCAAAGTAATTCTCATTAAATTATACTTAGTTTTATTATCAAATATTTTTGTATTGTCAGATATTTTATATTATCTGAGAGAGTGAAACTTGGAAATAAGAAGAGATCTGTCAAAAAAAGTATTATTAGATATTACCAATAAGTTTAGATGTTAACTCCAAAGGCAAACATTTTAAAATTATGATTGACAGGTTATTTTTTAGATTGTATTTTTAAATCTGTTGTTGTCTCACCTTTGTCCATTGTACCATAAGTTAAAACACACAAATATGTGTGCACACGCACATGTGAACATTCATGCAAGTACATAAACAGGGTCCAAATGGAAAGTTCTGGAAAATATAAAATTTAAAGGAGACTGGTAATAACCACTTAATTTTGTATTTGCAGAATTCTTGAAAAATGCTCTGGAAGCATTTTCTTGTTTCTCAAAACATCAATCCTGAAAGATCTCCAAATCTATGAACTGAGATTTTATGTAAATTTTTTGATATAAAAAATTAATATTTGAATTCATGACAAATTAATTGGCATTAAGAAAAGTGTAAGTAGTTTATTACTCTGAGTGTGTGTGTATGTGTTCTCAAACTCAGTTTTAGTTTAGTCTCTTGGATATTAATGATTATTTCTTCCTTTAAGATGAAGAGGAATAATAAAAAAGAAAATTCCAATTTGTTAAGAAATATTCTCATGGAAGAGCTCTCAGAAAAGTATATGTTCTCAATAAATACTTGATTATGAATTTAATAACGTTCCTTGCAAACAGGAATTTTGAACTTATGGAAAAGTAGCATCATAATAAAATTTCATCATAAAGATCTAAAATTCCTGTCCTAAACAACTTAGACATAGGAAAAACTGATTCTGTAGCTTTCGACTTACATATTTTAGTTGGCCAACATGGAAGGTAACTAAAATCTACAAGTAAAATATATATGCAACTTCTAATCACAGGTAGTGAGATTTTTGTAATAACTTCTAAGCATCTTTTATTACTAGTTTCATAATTTTATTGTCATATTATTTTAAACTAACTTTGAGTTAGATGGTTTTCTAGACGTTTATACACATGTAAAATATCTCAGGTAAGTGGTTGGAAATATACTTTCTCATAAATCACTTATGGATTTATTTTGTTTTTTGACCTATTACATATCATTTTTATTTATCCCTTTAAATGAGAAAATTTTATTTATCATTTTTGTGGTTGCTGCATAATCAACAACAACTACTATTATTGCAATTACTATAATTAATATTAGCTAATATGAATTGTGTGCTTGGCTCAGATACTAAGCATTTTATGTAAATTGTTCCTGATATTCATGCTAAGTATATGAATCAGTTATGTATTACAAATAGTTTATTTAAATTCTCATTTTCAGAGGAGAAACTAGGACTCAAAGAGTTTTTTTCATGTGTCCCAGTATACTCAGTAAGAATTTGGATTCAAATTCTTTTCTGTGTGGCACAAAACCTCGGGCTTTTAATTCTGCATTGTGCTGCTTTCCCCAACTATGGAAATGAAATATTCTGAAAACTGATACAGATTAAGAAATAATCATTTTTAGTACATCTTATCAGTAAACTTAGTAAATAGAATTTGTTTATGAGACATTTTTGATTAATATTATCTAAATACATCTATAAACTTCTTGAGTAACAGAAACCCATGGGGATTCTCATTAGATTTATTATCTGTGGTCTAGAATGCCTACAGGAAGCTGAAATCATCAACTTAGACCACAGCATACAGTTATTTTCATATTTCATTGCACTCTTTATCTTGGTTAGCATTAGCATTTTGAGAGGTTATAATGTGAAGAGTGAAAATTGTTTCCTGAAGTATTTTGATATATGAAAAAATATTCATGACCTAACATGTCTCACAAATACATATAAGTTCTGTTTTTTGGATATTTTACTGTTTAGGGAAACACAAATACTCACACACAAACCCACACAAATCTAAGGTAACTTGAAACCTTACAGGAAATACACACTAGTTATGTGTTTTTCTAAATTTAATAAAACAGAATCTTTTTTGAAAAATATTGATATTTACAAATATGATTTTAATCCTCTCTGTTTTATTTGAAAAGATCATCGATCATAATGTCAATAACTACATGATCACATTTTATGTATTCAAATAAATTTTTTATTGAAGCAAAATTCAAATGACTTGGCTATTAGAAAACTTCCTCAGATCCATACAAAATAAGCCAGGTTATTCCAAAGTGAATAAAAGCAAGATTTATTTATCATTTACATTTCATGTTCATTGTAAAATGTCTGGGTCTTCTGCTCTACTTCCATCTAATCAATAACGTAGGAAATGAATCTTCTACCATCTGGAATACCAGTCACTGTGATAAGAAAGAGAGACTTGATGAACTGTAAACTGACACAGATATTTGCACTTGAAAGTTACATGTGAATTCTGCTCTTATTCCATTGGCTACAGCAAGTCATAAGGTCTTGCTTAACTCAATATTACTTTAGAGGATGAGATATTATTTGTGAAAAACTCTAAAAAATATCACATTTTCTTTCACCAAAACATTAATGATAAAATTTTATGTGAAATTGGTTAAAATATTAAAATATATGAACTTCTATTTAGCATATTAACTATTAATTCTGAGTTCTGTCTTAATCTGCTTCATGTTGATAAAAGAACTAAGAAAAATAATTTGCACATTATTTGCCTTGTATCTTTGAAAGAAAAGTTGATTGCAGCTAAAAGTCTTGAAATATTTCAGATAGTGCTGCCATCAAAGTTAAAGACAATGCTTTAAGTTGCAGGGAGAATTTGGATAGAAAAATTTCGTTTCCTTTCAGATAAGTTTAAACTGTTATATTCTATCTTTCTCCAGCTTTATTCAGGTGTGATTGATGAATAAACATTATTTATATTTAGTAGAATTTTTAAGTTAGAAAAAGATAACATTATTAATTGGTTATTTTTTTATTTCAGATAGCTGAAAGCCTTATGTAAGAAGAATCATTTCTCAGTTGTGTGAGGTGTACATTTTCTTGATTCTTTTATGTTCTAAATAGTGGTTATGAAATAATATGCATTAATGTAGTACACCAAAATTGTACCTGGCAACTGCAGAATATATTGCAATATTATTTCATGTTACTCCTAAATTTCTCTATAAATAGGTTCAGTGTTACCTGAAATGTATTAACAATTCTTTACAGTAACAACTAAATGACTCTGAATGTTAAAATTGTAGTAGTTTTCTTTATATAATCATTCAAATCATTCAAAAAGATTTAAATAAATTTTCAAAAACTTAAAATGTGTTTTAGTTACATATTTTTTTAAAAAATAGAGCTATATTTCAACTAAATTGTATTTTTAAATTTTTATAATTTCAAATATGTAAGAAAGAAAATAATTTTTTAAACATATAAATAAAAATAATTTTTAGTTGATAC
>NW_006494613.1:16634443-16643676 GCF_000325575.1 Pteropus alecto
GTATATATAAATACAAATAAATTTTATAAATTTATTTAAAATATTTTTATTTTATTAAATGAAGGAAAATGTGAAAAATTATGACTACATAATTAACTGTTAAAATGAATATGAAATATATTTTATGTAACATATAACTTAAATGCATAAGTATTTATTTATTACTTAAATGCATAAGTATTTATTTATTATTTATTTACTTATTCAATAACATTGTCAGACCACAAGCAGAACATGCTATATGTATTATAATTATTAAATTTAGTTTTTATATTTTGCTTACATTTAGAAAAATTATATATTTTGAAATTTGTCAATATGGATGCATTTTTCAATGTAGGTAGACATATTACATTTTATTTAAATATTACCTTAATTTTTATCTTTTCAATGGTTAGAATTATATTATGCGCACATATTTGTTTTTTTGTCCCAGTCTCTACGCAAGCTAGAGGTAGTCCTGCTTCAAATTTTTTCCTATCTTTCATAACACTTTTCAGTCTCCTACATTGTATTCTTCTGTTATACAAAAACTTTCATTCTTTCAATCCCACTGGATTAAATTTTTGGATAAAATGTCTTCTTTATTTATATTCGCCATCTAGAACAAGTACAAAATACCATCCACCAAATGTAATCCATTGCTTGTTTTTCTAACACCGGCAATCTAAGAATTAACTATTAAATCAATAATTAGTCGAAGATATGACTATTTACCCAAGAAGAAACAAGATCAATGGGTCATGAGACCCCATAAGAGTTGCTCTTTTTAAATTTTCTCTGAATCATTTAGATGAGATGTTACATTGTCAGGCATAGAATCAAAAACAAAATATATTTTATATCTTTTACTTATTTAATTTAGAAAATAATTGTAAGTAAATTCTGTTTCTTCCTTCATTTTAGATCTTAGTGTATTTACATTCATAATCTGATCCAATATAAATATTTGGTTAATTAAGTAATTGATTATATATTTAAATGTATTACTTTTTTTTTATTAGACAGCATTTATTGAGCTAATGTCCAGAGATTGTTTTAAGTATTGATATGAACACTACCAGTTTTTTATTTTGAGGTCAATATTTTTTTACTGTAAATTTTACCATGGCTCTTAATTCACCCTTTTGCAAACAAAGTATTGCTTTAGTTGTTGTGACACATAAAACAGATATGTAAAAATCCATGAGGTTCTAAAAGTAAACAGTGCCTCTTAATTTAGCTACATTGACAAATGAAACCATTCTTATAGCACAAGATTAAAAGATCATGAAACTAGTCAGTTTTAAATATACCTTAGTTTCCTTCAGAAACAAAGAAAAGAAATTGAAAGGACTGAAAACTAAAAATCATGATTACTTTTTATATGTCACTGCTTCCTAACAGGTTTATTGTTTTCTGATAGTCTAAAATAAAGTAGTTATATTTGTTATTATTTTAAGTTGTATTTTAATAGAAATATTCCCCAGTGTATTATACATCTTTGGGGAGGTGAACCAGTATTTTTAAAAAATAAATAATGATTGTTACACTCTATTTAATGCTTTACATGCTGACCATGTAGCAGATTAAATTTTCAGAATTCTATCTTATGAATACTATTTAAATTTTATATTGGGACATCATTACAGTTAATATAACAACACATATGTATTAGTAGAACTTTAATGAATCAGTCTACTTAGGAGGTTTGCTACCTTTCCCACTACAAAGGACAAATAACAATTCTCTCTAAATGTTTTGAATAGATAAAAAAATGACTTTATTTCTTAACAGAATCCAGAGCTTCTCTAGGTTTATTCTAAGTCAATATTTGGGTTCCAAATTTTTATTTTTTTATTTCATTGATCTAACCTTGAAATTTACATATTTAGTAAACATCATAGTTCTGTTCCAGATGTTCTTTGGATCAAACTGAAAATACAGTCTTGATCACTGTTTCCTTCCTACACGAAGATTTTTATAGAAAATCATTGGTCCAGACATGGGGGAAGAGATGGATTTTCTTTTTAATAACAAGTTACAAATAGTTGCTTTATAAGAGAGTCATATTAGAATATGTTGTGGAAAATTTTGACTTCTTCACCCTTCTCAACATCCATCTAAATTTATAAAGAACCTTGTCAAAATTATTTGCTTATAGGTTACAAATCATTTACCTGATATTGAACCTACTCTACAAAAAGCATCTATGTTACTCATTTAAAGCTTTATCACCTGAGAAAATAATGTATTCTTGAAATAGATGTTGATCTATGTTATGTATTATGCATATTGAAAGAAAGTAAGTACTGACATAAGGAAAAATATGGGATGATTTGTCTGTGGTCAAACAAAATATTCAAATGTTTATCCTCCAAACAAAAGCTCTAAGCCTATTAAGAAAAAATATGTTTTAACTGTTCACATTTATAAAATCTAGTACCATGAAAAAGTCATAACTGGCAATTTATCCTGATTTGCATTTACATGAGTCAATGTGGAAGTTCAAATTCTAAGCATTTACGACAAATTCATTTAAAAAGTCATACTCATAAACCCCTGTAACATTATTGTTGCACTTCTATTTATATTGACAAATATTCCCAACTTAATCTATAGATATACTAAATGATTCATCTACCTACAATCTCAGGCACTTACAGAAACTAAATTATACTATGAAGAGATAGCCATATACAAAAGGTTATATTTATAAATAAAGACATAATTGATGCTTTGAAAACCAATATATGAAAGCTCAAATAGATAGAAATACTAAATATAAATTATGATTATTTAATTTACCAAAACTTTAGAGTAGAATTATGTAAAGTAATACATTGTCCTAATGCAGTAGTTCTCAAATGTAGCTTGTATCCAAATCACCTGCAGGGTAAGGCTTGTTTAAAAACAGTTCTTGGGTTCCACATGCAAAGTTTCTGATTTCTTAGTTCTTGTGTGGAGCTCAAAACTTGTGTTTCTAAAAAGCTTTCCAGATAATGGTGATGCTAATAGTTTAGTAACAGCATTTTGAGAACCATCGCTTTAAAAGACTAAGCTGTAATTCCATTGTCAAAACTTTGCTTTACACACGATTTTACAGAGAATATTAGCAATAGAAGGAAATTTACAGATAATCTAGCATAGTATTCAAAGCTAAACCCTTTATTTTAGGGGTTTGGAAACTGAGGCACAGAGTATTAAATTACTCTTTGAGTGCGTAACTCGGGGCGCTTTGCACTGAAAATAAATAAGATGTGAGAAAAGATTCATGGCTTTATTGTGTTTAAAAAAGAGGGAAATAATTAGTTGTAGAGATGAGAGAGATTTTGTGAGGGAAAGAAAAGATTCAGTGGATTTAAACTGATCACAGAATATCAGAAAATGCATTCCAAATAAACAACAAAAAGAATTATCATTTGAAGCCGACATCAGTTCCAGCTTCTAAATGTTAAAAGACTGGAAGTAGTCACCTCTATCCTTATAGCAAGATAAAAGCTGACCAAACCAAAAATTAATGACCTTTCTTGACCCATTCAAGAACTGAGGTCACAGTGAAAACCACCAACCAGGAATCTGGAGAGACAGGAAAATACATAAAGTCACAGCCGAGGTCAGCTGACTTAGATCAAAAGCCACTGGAGTCGTAAACTGATAGGACCATTTCAGTAATCAGGATTGAGGATTGAAAGTAAGAAACTTCTGGAAGCCCTAATCTTAGAACACCCTTACACTTTTGTGGGTTTACTTCCAGGAACCCCACCAGGTTCTCAAGGTAAAGAACCAAGAAAAATCAGAGACAGAACGATAACAGTAACCATTATGAAAAACACTAGATTTGTAACAAAGGCCTGCTCCTCATTGTAAAAGACTATATAAAAGTTTTATGTCACATAGACTAAAGGGCAATTATTCTGCCTACATGGAGCAAGGGAAGCCCTCTCAGTGGTAGTGGAAATGCATAATGGCTCAGACGCTTTGGAAGACAGATTGGTGGTTTCTTACAACCCTTTTTACAAAGTCTTACCAAGTAGAGTCTTGTAATCGTGTTCCTTGACATACACTAAATTTGAAAACTTAAGTCCACACAAAACCTGAACAAGAATATTTTTAGAAGCTTTATTCTTAAACACCAATTATTAAAAGCGACCAAGTTGTTCTTTGATAAGAGAATGAAGAAACAAAATGCAGTGCAGCCATACAATAGCATATTATTCAGTGATAATAAAACATGAGCCATCAAGCCACGAAAAACTTAGATGTACCTAAATTCATATTTCAAATTTAACAAGTCTACATATTATATGGCCCCAATTATATGGTCTCTTGAAAAGGCAAAACTATAGAGACAATAAAAATCTGTGGTTGCTGTAGGCTCTGGAGGAGTCAAGAAGGGTGAATAGGTGAACCCCAGGGGATTTTTAGGTGGTGAAACTATTCTGTATACTGTAATGGTAGATAAATGATATTATGAATTTGTCAAAACCCACAGAACTTTACAAGATATGCCTTAATGTATGCAAATTTAAAAAATCATTTAAGAGGTGAGAGATCACAGGATAGAATGCAGAATGTAACAAAACAATTTAACTATTACAAATTCATGAAACAAGCTCAACAAAGAGAGTGGGAATAAAGTTGCAGCCCTAGAGTAACTCTGGAAATAAGTGGAATCTGCAAGATTTAAGGGAAAGGAGCTGCAGGTAAGCATTATACTGTGGTATGAAAGACTATTTTTAGGGGTCCACAGGTTAACAATTCTGGTACTTCTATCCTCGTATACTGGAAATGAACAACTAAGTAAAAGAATGACAGATTGTGGGAGCCAGATTTCTCACAGTTTGATTGAGAGTTTGCAGATAAGCAAGGAGAAGAGACCGGAATGATTCATGGGGTAATGGATTAGAGTTGAAGACAGTATGATTTCGCAGCTTAATGTAGATATAGATATTTACATATAAAATATTTATAGATACATGTATAGTAAGTCCTCACTTAATGTCATCAAGAAGTCCTGTGACTTTAAACGAAACAATATATAACAAAACCAATTTCATCATAAACTAATTGATATAAACAGGAGTTAATTTTCTGGCATCTCATCAATATTATAATAAAATAATATTGAATGAAACATTATTCAAGGAACTTCTGTATATACACAGATTAGTATACATAGATATATTTCTTTGCCATGTCAACTGAGAGATCCTGGAAATATCAGCACTCTAGTATCAGTGTGCACACCAATGCACATATCTTGGTTTTTACTGCTATTATCCAATGAAAGGAATCAGAGCTTCTTGGAGAGATATTTGATCCTAGAACTGGAGCAGGAACACTACGGGATGAACTTAGAGCATCTTGCATTGCCAGAAATTAAGAAAATGCTCAAAAGAAAAAAAATGTATATATATACATATGTATATGTATAATGTATAATATATATTATACATATGTATATGTATAATATATATACACACATTTACACACATACACACACTTTTGGGGTTATGTCAAATGGAAATAAAAGTTAATTGGAGCCCTCAGTGGCCAAAACTGGAACAATTTAAGCAACAAAATAAAGTACATTGGATTATACTTCAAAGTATAAATATCTATAAGTTCATACTGATATAAATAAATAAATTTTTAAAATAAACAACTGAAAGACAAATATCTCTTGTAGTATATAAGTTATGTAGATACTTTACCTTCAAGGAGGTGAGCATATATCCCCAAGGAGGCGGGCTGTGTGCAGTGACTTTCTTTCAGAGAACAGTATGAAAACATGGAGGGAAGAAAGAATAACATTACAGTGGAGAAACCTGACAAATACTATTCCACCTGGGTGATCAAGGTCAATATCAGCAGTGATAAATCATGCTGATAGTATGTACTCTTGATATGATGTGATTAAAAATGACACTTTACAGGTATGGTCTTCTTCCCAGTGAATCATAACCCTAGTCTAAACGTGAGAAAACCACCAGACAAATTCCAATAGAAGGCATCCTGCAAAATCCTACACAATTACACGCAAAAATGGGAAAGTCTTGAAACTGTCACAGCTAAGAAAAGCCTTAGGAGACATAACATGTAAATGTAATGTGGTAGCCTGGAACAGAAAAGGACCTTAGATAAAAATTAAGAAAATCATATTAATATTGGTTTAGTTGTAACAAATATACCATACTAATGTAGATGTTAATAATAGGGAAACTTAATGAAGGGGTATATGGAAGCTCATTGTGCTATCTTCTTATTTTTGTTTTAGAATTTTGAAACTATTTAACAAAATAAAATATGTTAAAAAAAACATTTAAAGCTTTATTAGATAGTTACATTTCATAAACATATTTTTTATCTGAAAAGTCTTATTATTTATGCCGAAGTTAAATTGAAATCAAAATCTTGCTATTTCCCTAAACACTTGCCATAGATGGTATGAAGACCTACACTCAGATTCTTTAATGCGTCTTTAAATTCTCCTGTGTTTAGGAATGAATGGTTAATGGCTTTGCATTGTGTGTCTGTGTTTTTAAAACTTTTTCTTTCATATCCAAGTCCTATAAGCCTTTTAGAAGCTAAATTTTGTCATTTTAATATGACAGTAATTGCTATATGCTACTCTACTTAGTATCCAACAGAACAGTATTACCTTGGGGAAAGAGAGATAAGTGTCCTATTGAGTTTAAATAGATTTGTTCTACAGATAAGCCAAACTACATTTTTTTTTAACTCTAAATTGAATCTGAATCTGTCTCAATTGCTTCATTTTACTGACAGTGAGACTTTTGAGTAAGATTTTTTTGTTGTTTTACATAAAAAATCTGAGAAAAAATTACCTTTTATTATCAACTATATCCATGCTGTCTCTGATTTCACTGGGTAGTTTATTTAACTGGGCAGCTCTGCAATCATTTTCTAAGAACAAATCGTGAAATCCACAAGAAAAACAGTTGTATGATGACCTGTATGTAGCCCATTCCTTCTTAGAGAGTAAACCTACATATTTCAAAAATGAGTATTTGCATTACAATCATTCAAATTAATAATACATTATCCTGATTATAAATATCTAACAGTACAGACATTTTATCAGATTTAATAGTTAAAAATAGCATGAACAGAGACAAGGAATCAATAGAATGTGTGTGTGTGTGTGTGTGTGTGTGTGTGTGTGTGTGTGTGTGTGTGTGTGTGTGTTTATTCACATATATATATTTAGGTTGGTTAAGATTTTTGGAAAAATCTAGTTAAAAAGCTTTCTAATTTAATACAAGGGCACATTCATCTAATAAAATGTTTAAAATGCATAAATAGAGTAACTGTTCAGGTCGAAAGGGAGTAGAGGAGATGGAGAAGAAAATTTTCTTATCCTTGTTGCTAAACTCTCCATTGCTACCATCACAAAATCTGTGGAAATCTCAAATCATGAACTGAAAATTAACGATACAGATCCAGCACCTTCATTTTGGAATCTTTTTGAAGAAAAAGAAAGTCTGAAGGGAGGAAGAAATTGTAAAATGTTGAGTAACTTATTGGAGGTCTCAGAGTGAATGGCAAAACTAAATTTTATAAATATGCAGAAATAATCATAGAATAGAGACCTTGATTCCATAACTGCTTCTCTTTCCACTACACCACACATTTTTAATCATAATTATGATTATGAAGAAAAAATCTGAAAACTCATTTAAAATATATGACTTAATTTAAAATAATTGATTTAAGGACTTGCATAAATTTAGAAAAAGTTTTCTAAGCAAAACCTTAAATATTTCAATTGCTTTATTTTAAACCTCCCAAACCTCAGCTAATATCACAATACCTTTGTTATTTCACCAGATTTCAGTGCTACCTTTGCTGTTATTTAATATTATTCTTACATTGATAACTTCTTACATTTTAATAATTTTTTTCAAAAAACATACACTCAATATCAATTGTTATTAATAGAAGCTAACTGTGAAAATATAATCATTGAAATCAAGAAAATTCTCTAGGAATTTATGTGTCAAAAGCAGCTCTAGCCACATTCCATTACCTGAAAATATGTTATTTCACTGCCTTCTTCCAGGAAGGATGATAATATTTCCTTCTGTCTGAAGCTTCTTTTTCACTCCTGACAGAAAGGCCACCTCCTTCTAAGAGTATTTGTACAGTATATTCATTTTCTTTAATTAAAAAAAATATATATATCATCTTGTATCATTTTTTGCTTATCTTTCTTTCTCTCTCTCTTAGGTAAAATATATTACATACAGTGGTACAACTATATCTTACCTTTTTAAAATATTAAGAGAACAAAATAGTGATTGTATCATTATACTGACTTAGTTTTATAAAATTTATATTTTTTCTGATTTTAAGGAAATTTATGTTTATTGTGGAAAATAAAAAAATCTAATAGTATGATTTTTTAAATGATCTCTATCCTAAACAAATACTGTTTTTACTTTGAAAAAACAACATCTTAGTATATTTATAAAAATCAGTACATATCTTTATATAATGTAATCATATGTATATCGGTATTTACCCCCAAACATGTAGTGAACCTTTTTCTTTATCATTAATTTTATACTTATTTATTAATAAGTAGATAAATATTTTTAAAAATTTATGATCCTGAACTTTGATATCTATATGAATTAAAAGAAATTTTTGATCCAGTGACCAAAAATAGTAACCACTTTCTCAGTAACTACTTTTGTTGCTATGATTAAAACTTTTAAACTTTTGTTACCTCAGACTATGCATAAAATGAGGGTATTGCACCTGTAATTTTAAGATATTGAAGGAAATGATTTGACTAATAAAGGTTCTTGGTGACAAGCAATAGAAAGCAGTTCTGATATATTTAGCAGAAATCTAATTGGAAGGGTATCAAGGAGCTCTGAGAATTCATGGAGAAGGCTAGAAAAATGGACCAGAACTAAGGGATCCTAGGTAGCAAGAATTATAGGTGAGATCACACAACTGAAATTCTGTGTTTAGGATCATATCCATTTACTATTACTATCACCAGATTCTTGTTGCCTCTGGACTCTCTCAGTGTTGTTACTGTAAATAATATCTATATTGACTGTATCTTTGTGTTAGCTCAACAGAATTTTATGTCCTGAAATAGAACGTCTGATTGGCCAAACTTGAAAAACAGAGGGTAGTATATACATCTAATGGAATACAACTCAGTAATGAAAAGAAAACAAAAGAAAAGAAGAAAGGATAATGGGGAGGGACAG
>NW_006494613.1:16643755-16655722 GCF_000325575.1 Pteropus alecto
CCAGACACAATAAAATAAATACTGTATGATTTCTTTTTTTTTTTCCCCTCTTTAATTCACTCCTCCTCCCCCCCGCCCCATTTCCAACCCTGACCTATGCATGTTGCGCTTTTCCCCTTAAGAACTGGATCTCTGAAGGCAGGGCGTCTCCTCCCACACGCTTGCTGTGTGCACCCAGGGCCTGGCATGCCCCCGCTCCGCGTACTGGGGTGGGGGTGGGGGTGGGGGGCTGGCGCACCTAGGGTATGGTCTGTGGCTCCATCTGGGGCGCAAACCCAGGATCTTCTGTGTGTAAAGCAGACGTGTTAACCACTACACTATGGAGCTACCTCATATGATTTCTTTTATGTAAAATTCAAGAAGAGTGTAAATAATCTGATAGCATAAGAAATCAAAGCAACAGTTACCTATGAGAAGTGGATACTAACCAGAGGGAGTCATGAAAAAATATTGGCATGATGAAAATATTTTATATCTTGATTGTGGTGGTGGCCATCATATAAGTAATTATTAGGAACAACAATAACAACAACAACAAAAACTTGAGGTGTATTTAAATTTTTGTCATTTTTTACACTTTATTATTTTATCCTGACATGACATATTTACTAATACCAAGTGCTACACTAGACATTTATTGTAAAACATCACTAAATTTCTTTAATTTTAAAGATCTTGACATAGTTCTTCTGATCTCATTAAATGATTATTCACAATTATTCATCTGTATAATATAGAAGAATTTAGAGATGTGGGTTCTGCCTCAGGCTTTTTGGGATTGAACTCCAGCTCTGCTAATGACCAACTATGTAACCCTGACTGAGTAACTTAACCTCTTTTTAGCTCAGGTTCTTCATTCATAAAATGGCAATGATAATAATACCTACCTTTTGTAAGAAACTCAATACCTAGAACATGTTCAATGTCTGTTAGCTATTATTCTTTGGAAATCATTAATCTCTAAAACGTCTTTGACACTTTTGTATCACCACCTGATGTTGACAGTATAAATGGAAGGACAATAAATTAATGGATATATGAAGAATAAGTCACTACAAACTCTGCCAAAAGAACTTTTTTTTTAGATAGCCCAAAGTAAAACCCAATTTTAGAAGATCAACCAGTTTGACCTTGGTTTGAATTTTCTTTTAGAATCAATTCTCAAAGAGTGCTCTGAGGAAGAGCCATCCCGGAAATATTGACTAGTATTATGGATAAAGAGATTTTGTAGTAAATGTACTTGGCAGAGAACTAAATCTTGTTGGGAAGATTCGTGACACACATTCACAAGATTTACAGAAGCTACAGGAAAAAAAAAAATTACTTGTTAAATAAGAAGCATATTCCTTCATTAGACAACATTTTAATCAACAAGAATAATAAACACTTTCTTAGAAATTGGAGAGTTATGGTTTAGATATAAATAGGGAGCAGAAAAAGGCATATTTTTTTGATTGATGAGTAAAAACATTTTCAACACATGGTATTTTATATAAATTAATTAATATAAATTATATAAATTAATTCTAGAAAAATTTCTTAAAACTAAAGTTGTAAATAAAAACCCAGAAGTAGCTAAAACTTATTAAAATTTTCCGCCTTTATTGATTTTTTAGTTTTCTTCTTCAGTGATGAGCCATCTTTATTCATATTTCCTACATCTCTCTCATGTATATATACTTCCTCAACTGAATACCCACTGTGTCCATTTTGTAGACCTTTGTGTTCCCTCCCTTTGGAGAAATGTTATTCTGAGTGATTTCTGACACAGTACAGGGATTCATGTAATATATTCTGACTTTGTTAATAATAGATGGGTGACCTTGGACACGTTAACGTCTCCATATTTCAACTTTTGTGTCTGTAAAATTGGGAATATAATAGTATCTCCTCCTAGATTTATTGTGAAGATTAAATGAATTCATATTGGTAAAGTACTTAGAACAGCATCTAACACATTTGTAAATACTAGAAAAGTGTTTAGCCATTGTCATCGTAATCATGGTTATTTGTACTACTAGTAATAAATATTATTATTAAAAATTCCTACAAATGTTTATATTTTATAGGAGAATCTCATGGATGAGAACTTACAAGACCCAATGGGTAGCATCTAGATTTGAGGAGAATATTTGGTGGACACTGACCGATCCCAGAATCTTTACACTCACGTTAACTATTTCATCTAGTCATAAAGCCAGGCCTATATATGTTCTCCAGACAGTGTACAGGATTAAAGAAGGTGATATTTATAACACTGGATTGTTATTTCTGCATCTTTTGGCTTATCTCAAAGAGTATTTTAAAATTTTACATTTAGACATCTTCCCAAACTCACACATTCAGGGTCCATAAGGACGTTATAAGAATTAAATCAAAAGCACCATTGTATAATATTTAAATTGCTTTTTGCCTTACTCTTTCTTTTAATATTCTTGGGTAGCTATCCAAGATAAACAAACAAACAAACAAACAAAGAACAACAAAATAGCTTTTAAAAATCCTAAGGCAAATTTCTAAAATTTGACTAAGTATTATATGGAGAAACACTTTTAGCACTCAATATCTAGTACACTTAGAAGTTTTTGATTTGGTGTATATTCAAAATGTGATATTATTTTTCTAATTATAAAACATATTTTCTGAGATGGGCAAAATACCTATTTAATTACAATATTTGAATCATACAAGTATATAGCTGTATTTTTTTCTGAGACATTTTATTATATTTAATGTTTGGAACTATGTGAAATTTTTGATTATTATTATTTTTTTATTTTGCATGGTAAATGAATAGATGCTGCTTATAGTTCTTTAAATTAAATAAAATATAGATATAATGTACTAAAAATACCAAACTTCCTCATTTGAAAATTTCAGTAACTATTAAATGGAAGTTAGAAAAATAACTTTCGCAAATCGCATTTTACAGAAAAACAATAGTAAGATTTTATATTTTTTTACAATAATTTTTGTGTCTTAGTGTGTGAACAACTTATGATTCAAATTTTTAAAGACTAAGCATTAAACTTCACAGTTACTATTTTATAATAATCAAAAACTATTTTCACAAATTGATATCTATAGTGATTTCTAACTTGGATCCTCATATCTCAACAGAGAGAAGACATTTCACCATTTTACATCAATAGTTTTAAAGAAGAATATAAAATTAAGAAGAATTAAGGAAACTATGCAAATAGTGGTAAATTTGAAGCAAAAAGACTTTTATTTGCATTAGGAAAAGGGTACGTGTATGTTTTGAGCATCTACTTTATTTCACACATCATGATAGCATCAAAAGTATCATCCAAAATAATCATCATTTTTGATTATTAGGAAAAAATGGCAGGAGTATGAGTGTTTGGCATATTTGCTGGTCAAGGATAAGAGATGACAATTAATGTACAAATCATCAATTATCCTCTATTCAAGAAAAGTGGTGTTTTAAAGAACAAATATTAAATAATCAAAAGTAAGGTCTTCATTATCAGAGAAATGGCCTTTATTCTGTAGCATCTGACTTGTAACACAGTAGCTTCACAGCATTAAAAATGAACAAATGGACAAGCAAACACAAATTTAACTGTCATCCTTCCTTCTATCTAGTTATGTTATCATAGTATGTTCCTTTTCAGATACTATACCTTACAGAATACCTGTCTCTGATCTTTTCAAGTTAAGTTTAGTTTCCTCAGAAAAAAACATTTAGTTAAATTTCCAGATTATAAAATATGAAAGTACCTCCATGAACAGTCAATTCATCATCCTACTCATAATTTCAAATCTCCTAATACTATTGACTGTATCTTTCTATACCAATCCAAAAGCTTCAGAAGCAGACAGCCCCTATTGAAATAGGCCTCAATTTTATGTTTGGCATTCATTCTTTCACTCATATAGTCACTCAGTCACTCATTCTTTCCTTAGAGAAACATTTATTGAAAGCCTATTCTGTATTAGGTGTTGTTCTAAGTATTAGAATATATTAAGAGCCTAAGTTTGAGTTGCTGGCGTAAAATGGAAAAAGAAACCTCATGTTTTATTTGTTATTTTCGGCTAGAACAGACTCTTCAGATCCAGATATAAGAAAAAATGGAGGGTGGGTTGAAGTGGTAGGAGCAATAGGTAAAGAATCTTAAAAGTCAATTTTAGATTTAATAAAGCAAGAAATCTTGGAACCAATTTGCAAGCTAGTTCATATGCACCTGCTATGCTAAGCAAAGATGCCTTCAGATAATTTAGATATCATCAGAGCACTGTAAAAAAAAAAAAAATCAGGAGGTCAGGAGTCAGTATTTAGTGACAGGAGCTCAAGGAAAGTTATTCTGGCAGAAAGAGAATGACATATATGAAGATTGTCTGAATAATAGCTGTAGGATAGCTGTGACAAAAATAGTTTGATTTTAGCCAAAAAAAAAAAAAAAAAAAAAAAAATCCTTTGTGACCAAATGAACTTGTGCCCTTATAAGGTAGAGATTTTCTTTAAAATTAGATTAGAACTTAAGTTTAAGGTAAATGAATATAACATAAGAGTAAATGAGAATAGCAGGGTATCTCTACTTGGCAGATTAAAAGGGAAAAAATACAATTTGGGCACAATTTTATTTTATTTTATTTTATTTTAATTTTATTTTCCTACTCAGTGAATATAGGCTGAATGTACATTTGTTAGGGAAGTAATTTTCCTATCTTGCCTTTAAAGTTCTTTGGGAGTTAAAATCCTATATATATATGTGTGATCTGCTTTAGTACTTGGACATGTTATAATGAATAATCTGCTTTTGTTCAACCAAATTCTTGCTTTAATATTTGCTCATTTCTTTTCTTTGGTGAAGAAAAAAAGTAATTGTTTTTCATTTTCCACAATTATTCATTTTGTACTTCATGACAATCATCACTTTTCACTTGCTTCAAACTAAACAAATCCTTATTTTTACATTTCTCTTATTTCTTATTAGTAACTGCATAATTACCAGTTAGTGATACTATATACTTCAATTTAAATATTCACATTTTAATCTTTGTAAATACCTAACTAAGCTTTCCCAAAAGGTGTTCTACAGCACTCCGCGCCATAGGCTGTTAATATGAAAGAGTAAAGTGTTTCTTGGTCAAAGGAATTTGGACAATATTGATTAAAATATGTTACCAAATATCTTTATGCTAAGACTTTATATGGCTTGGGAAATTTTTTGTCATAGTGTTGTGATCTGAATATTTTTGTTCATCTAAAATACATATGCTGAAATTTTACCCCCTAAGGTGATAGTATGATGGAATTAGAAGATGGGGCCTTTGGGATGTGATTAAAATATGAGAGTGGCGTCCTCATGGACAGGATTGATGCCTTTGTAAAGGAGGCCCCAGAGACAGCCCTCATCCCTTCCACCACGTGAGGATACAAGGGGAAGTCTGCCACCCAAGGCCTTCACCCAAACATGCTGGCACCCTGAACTTAGACTTACAGCCTCCAAACTGTGAGAAATAAATCTCTATTGTTTATAAACTACTCATTATATTTCAGTATAGCAGCCTGATTAGCCTAAGACTATGGTAAGTTTTATCCCCATATTTCTTTTGCATTTAAACAGTTTACTGGTAAAGTTATAGTATATACAATGAAAGAAAAGTACATAAATATTTGGTATTTTTTTTCAAACGCTTAGGGCCTCCATATACTTAAAGAGCCATAACATGAAGGGAGTTTGGCATACACAATACATTTTCTGAAAAACAAAAACGGAGAATAATTTTGCCTTGCCTAGAGTGAGATTTCTTTAGAGTATAATAGCAAAGAATGACTTGTTCATACTTACCAGAGCAGAATACGATGAATCTAAAGAGATGGAATCACAAAAGTTTACTAGGCACTAACCAAGGCAAAGAAATAATGAAAGATTGTGAGCCTCAAGTGTAGTGGAGATTTAACAGCAGCATCAAGTTGTGGATGGGGAGGGGGCTGAACAGGTTGTTAGTGACTCCATAATAATTTCCATCAGCTCCCTTAAAGTCTAGTCACATAAATGCACAATTAGAACGAAAAACAATGTCAACTATGCAAATCCAGTTTCAAGATGAATTAATTAGCATTTCTCTTCCACCTCTATTGCAACTTGTAGGTCCCTTCTGTATGGAAACCAGGACCAGCCATTGTACAGAACCAGAGATTGAGCAGGAGCAGCAAAGAACCACTGGACTTGAAGACCTTGTGGACAGACAGGGATAATAGATACTCCAGAGGCAATTGGGACTTCAGTTAGGTCCAGACACTTCCCACACTGAATATTTTAAGATTATGTAAGAAGGATTCTGAATCGTAATATGACCTTAAATTAGGAGAGATCCTCTAGAATGACTAAGATGAACTTTTTTGTCACCTAGGTCATATAAGAAATAAGACTTGAATCATTATAGAAAATAAAGATGTTTCTTGGGCACTTGAGTTTAAAGAATGTAATTTATATTATAGATATAAGTATAGATGTAGATATAGATACATATATACATTTTTAAAGGTTATGTTACTAAAGGAGAGATTTACTACACACAATTTTCTAAGTTTAACTGATTCATTCATTTAACAATTTTTTGATTGGCTACTACACCATGTCCAGTTCTTGGAATTCGAACAACAGAATTAATTAAAGCAAATAGATCAGGTCATTTGTATTGAACATGGAATACTTTTCTTTGGATGGCAGTGCACATATCCCATGGAACATTTCCAGTACTGGTTATCATGGAAAAACAGATTGAAGCATACTATAATAAGTTAAGAAATATTTATAGGTTAACACTATGTCTACAGTAGTATCCAAGGTAGTGTAAATTTCATTTTATTTAATAGAAAATACAATCTTCATAAACTATTTTGATTGATTCTCAAACATTAGCTTTTCTTTTTCTCAACTAATAGCTTCCTTTTCTTTCTCTTTCTGCTTTCTTCCCTTCCTTTCTCCACCTCCCTCCCTTTCTGTAAAGACTTCTGCTATTGCTTTGAAATAAGTACCCTTAGGAACCTTATTATGAGAATACTGAGATAGAAGAAAAACTTTTCTTATTCTTTTGTTATAACTAGTTATATTATACACATTAAATTTCTATTAAATAAATTTTTGTAATATCATCACTGTGCACATTTCATTGAATATAATTAGTATTTGAAAATAGTGTTTGATTTAATTTCTGAATCATACTTTGGCCAGTAGCATCAAATTAATCTTTTTTCTACTTTATAAATCAATAATCTCACTTTTCACTTCTGACAAAACTGAAAGCCATTTTTTATTTTCTGTTCTTAATAAAATATCCCTTTCTTATTCAGAAATCTGAAAGACCGACCACTCAGTGCCCAATACTGAAAGCTATGTTATAGCATGGAGGGTGATCTTCCTTTTTTGTGCCCGTTGGAAGTGAAGCCACACAAAAACACAGTGGGATAGCCCTTGTTTGCATACACAGTGTGCTCCAATCTTAGTAGACTTCTATTTACAGTCACTGATGGAGAACTGAAAAGAGGTTCTTGCTGAGATCAACTCTTTTGGTTCTTACCTGATTGATTAATAGAATACACATTTAGCTTAGCTGCCACAAAATAAAAGCAAAATAGATGTCATTACACACAGTGTACTTTTCGTTTAGTAATTTTCTCTAAAAAAGAGAAAGAATAGTTTTCTTTTCCTAAAGCTTTGTCAATATACTTCAAGTAGGTGAAATCTGAAGACCAAACATTTAATCTGAAGGCACATTAAATTTATTTTCATATATACATCATTTTCTTCTATTTACCATTTTAGAACTTGAATACTTCTTTCATGTGGTTTTTCTTTTCTCTTCAATGTAGTGTTCAGAAAGGCAGAGAATAAATTTTATGCTTTTAATGTATTTGTAAATGAAATATCCATAGCAGACCAGGCCCAGTCACTACTTTTTCAGATAATTTTTGTCTCCTTTCTTTCCAAATCCCCAGTTTACTGTGACATATTCTCCATCCAAGAAAAAAACTATAAAGAGATTTTTTCCCTTTGTTCTGATAATAGAAGGGGCACTTATCCCCCTCTCCAGAGAACTGGGAGCACCATATGACTAAGTGACAGTGCTGTTTTCCCTTCCATCAGAGAACTGCCTGAAGGTATTCCATGGGGAGGCAGAGATTAAAATGGCACTAGCATATGGCTCTCAGGCCCAGAAACCCTTTTCTGGAGTTCTCCAATTTGGGAGTAACAAAGCCTGTGGAGTTTTCTACAACTTGAATTTAAACCACTCTTTTCTGAACATGTAGAATTTTATGACTTCTTATTTACATATAATTCTATATCAGTTTTTACAAATCAAGTGACATTGTTTCCTTAGTGAAGGAGATAGAAAGGTATTTGGAAGAAATCAGTCCTAGTGATACAAATTTGTGTTTTCTATTACTATTACTAGCATTCTTTAATTTAACATTTTTAATGATAAATTATATGTTTCTCAATTATTTTTTCTTTACCTTTTTTTATTTTATATACCTGTATAATTATTAGTTTTTTGAAAAAGGAGAATTATAGTTTTGAATCCATTATTTCATATTCATACACTTGTATATAACTCTCTATTTTATTAAAAACTATCATAATGTGATACTAACATAAAAGCCTTCCTTTAAAAAATACTAGTATGTTTAAAGATAATACTGATATATTTTCATTTAAGATAACTTTTAGTGACTGACGATACTTCAGCAGGGTTTTGTGAATATAATGTATTATTATAGTTTTAAAACATAACAAAATAAATCCATTAACTGTTGAAATTATAATATTAATTTCAATATAAATCTTCCTGCTAGTAATTGTAAAATATTTTTAAATAGTGTTATTGAAAATAAATCTATGATCAAAGTAATTTCAGAAATTTTAGTTTTTTCTCAGTGTGTTTTTATTAAAGTGTACTAAGTCAAGAGTGCAGAGCAGACTTCCTGGTGTGAAGAATTAACCTAGATGGGCAGAAAATAGTACAGGTGGTCAAGAGGAGTAAAGGGTAGCAGTAGCACAATGAATACACCTCTGAAACAAAAGAGAGTACAATGTAATCATTGACTCTTATATGCAGAGTATCTGCAGAAAATGAAGGTCAAAATTTGCTACTAAGTAGCAGAGAGGCCCCGAAGAGTCAGCAAAGCTTGCCACAGTTGCCAGAGACCTCTTATGTATGGTGTTTTTTGTACAACTTGTTCAGAGATATCTTATTTGGATAAGTAACTGTGTCTCCTTGTGAAGCAATGGCCAGCTTCAGGATGCATCATATTTGGTTCACTTTGTCAGCAAATATTCTTAAATGAACTTTGGGGGTGGGACAAAATTTCTGCACTCGTAGCTACTTTAGGTGTAACTATGACTGCGTCCCTGTTACCACGTGGCAAGGACACTCCTATCATTTTATTACCTATCAAGTCCTAAAACTTATTCCTGGAAATGGGATAAAGACAGGACCTGGTGAGCTAATTGTTATTCTTTTTTTTTTTTTTTTGTCTGTGGATAAGCATTATGTCTAAACCAGAGCACATCATCAAGAAAAGAAGGATATGAGTTAAAATAAATAATAAAAGAAAAAAGGAGTTTATGGCAAATGTGAAGGATACCTATATGTGTATTGTAATCCCAGGGAAGTATGTAGTAACTTTATTCTCATAAGAATGTCTCAGAGCAAAAAGTAATACACTTAACTGTCTCTACGATCTGGTTTAATTAATGGCAAATGTGGGAAGAGCTATCTGAGCTATTTTGTACAAAGAATAGAAATGGGTCTGTGCTAATTTATGGATTCTGACCTAAAAACTTGATCTGCATAATCTGGAGAAAGAAAATGTCACAGTGGCCCCTGATGATTTAACCAGTTAAAATTAATATTAGGTTCCTGATTTGTGGACTGTATTTATTATTTAGATTCTTTTAAATATATTATGAGATAACTATTACACTTGAGTCATGCTACTTAGCTTCTGCACATTGTATGGATTTGAAATGAGATAGCAAATAAAGACAGTTACTACATATAATAAGAGGCCAATTGATGTCACCTACCCAGGTCAACACTTGACCTGCTCCTTTGAATACACTAATGTAAATATAGATTAAATGTCTTTATTAAAAATGACCTGGGAGTTGGATAGCCTAAAGAAAAGATGTTTTCTTAGACATGAATCATCTTTTTCTCTTGAGTATCCACATTGTATGTGCTACCTGCCCATCAGTGACTTAGTAGCCTTTTTGGTTATAAGATTGTCTATTGGGTATCATAGTGATCGTGTTCAAGTAACTTTTATTTTACTCAATAATGTCCCTAAAGCTATTCATAAAACTCTTTTACAGTATATTGTTATAACTGTTCTATTTGATTATTAATTATTTCTGTTAATGCTTAATTTATAAGTTAAACTTTTTCATAAATATGTATGTATAGAGAAAAACAGCATATATAGGGTTTGGTACTGTCCATGTTTTTAGGAATCTGCTGAGGATCTTGGAATGTTTCCCACGTGCCTAAGAAGAAATTACTGTTCATTATAGCTTGAAAGGAATTTTTGCAGATATGATAAATGTTACTAATCAACTGACTTTAGGTTAATCAAAAAGAAGATAATTAAAGTGGGTTATCACATGGTCTACAAGTAAGAGACATAGTAAGTTAAATTTTGGAAGCAATGAAGTTATTCTTTTGCTGGACTTGAAGGAGAAAATGCCATCTTGTGGAGATCACATGGCAAGAATAGGTACCCAGTAGGAGCCAAAAACATTCTGTTTGATATTCAGCAAAAAAAAAGGACCTCAATGCTACACCTTTAAGAAATTAAATTATACCAATCATCTGAATGAGCTCAAAGAGGATTTTGAGCTTCAGATAAGAACACAGCTTTAGAAGATCTCTCAATTTCCTTCATGTGCAACCCTAAGCACAGAACCCAGCCATGATACGCTGGACTCCTAAGACGTAGAAACTGTAAAATAATAAACTCATGTTGTTTTGAGCTGCTAAGATTGTAGTATTTTTATGCAGTAACAGAAAACTAATTAAAAAAAATGGTAGATAAACTAAAATAGTTGTAACCCGTGTCCAGGGGGCTTATCTAAAAGTAATATTACATGCTAAATGTCTTCTTGGACTGTCTTAAAGTAGGGCAAGGCTCAATTCTCAAAATGTGAAAAATATGGTTATTATATAAGTATTTAGTATATAGCTAAAATTTATTTGTTGAGGATAAAGTCAATAATTTTAAAAATCTGGTTTAAATAAGGATATAAATAAAAAACAAAGAATGATAGAATAAGATTGTTTAGTGGGATATAAACTGGTCATTGTCCTGAAAAGAAATTAAACCACAACCTTTAGAAATACTTTCTCTACCACATTAAGAATCATTTTCTTTTATCAATTCACCACTACTGTAGAGTTTGCTGTCTAATCAATAGCAAATACAACTCAAACAAAATTAGATTTTTTTAGTCAATTAACCCTTAGGTAATTTTATTAGGTAGTGTTGTATGATATTGAAAGGACATGCTATTGTTTTTCCCCTTTATTTCTAAGTTTTGAATTTTTTTCTTTATTAATAGGTACTATTGAATGTGGGATATGTTGGTGACTGAGAATCATTAATGAATTATGGATCTGAATATTAAGGTGATTTTAGACATACTATAGGCTAGGAGGAGTCCAGGAATATTCAGACCTTGTAATAATCAACAAGAAAGTTTACTATATTAAATCAATTTATTTAAGATACCTAAATATAAATCAAATAGAATAAAAATTTATCTGAAATTTATTTATATTATATTCATATATATTAATAAAATAACAAGCAAACATTTCCCTTTTTAACGCTTAACTAGTTGACTGAGAGTTTATAGAAAAGTGTTTTTCAAACTATTTGCCTTCTAATTACAGCTAGGACTCTGGGTGCCTTTAATATTTTAAGATTTCTGC
>NW_006494613.1:16655737-16657556 GCF_000325575.1 Pteropus alecto
TTTCCTAGGACCATCTCAGTTTTCTCTGATTCTTTTCAATGTCTTGCTTACCTCAATCTTCATCCACTTGTTGTAATGCCACAATCTAAGCTCTGGTTCAGAAATTTAGTAACATTTCTCTGGGAAAGTTGCCATCAGTCAATTAATTGCTAAACCCCACCAAAAGAAAAAAAAATCTGTTCTTAACCTACCTTCCTTCTTTGCTTTCATAAAATGTCATATTTATCTCTATGAAGATATAAAAGTACTTGCCTTTTGCTGTTTTGTAGTTGTTTCTGAGGGGATAAGTTCCTGGAAGGAAGGAAATAGCATTACTCCTCTTTATTCACACACACTGACACAAAAACTGTTACCTTTGCTGGCATTCATTCAATGAATAGGGGTAATTTAAGAGATGGGTTAATTAAGGATAAAGCTTTAATTTAGTGAATGATTATTAGCCACATCTATGAAGGAAATAGTTTCTTGAGAAGATTGAAACACTCTACATTGAAACACTCTACTTAACTAGCATTAAGATCCTAATTTATAATTTTTTAAACTTCTGGGCACTCCTTGGTATTCCCTGTTAAATCTATTATTTTTGGCACAATTCTTTCTATGGTCTTAGCTCCCTATTTGGAAATCAAATGCTCATAATTAAATGAAAATCAAAAAAGGGAAAATAGTTACATTAATTTTTCCTTCATTTCTTTATTAATCTTTGTTATTTTAACTTATACTGATGCTACTGATGTATATTTCATATAGTTTAAGTATTATAAATGAACAATATATGCCTACGTATTCTAATAGAAATCTAAAACATAATATAAACTAGTCATTTGCTCAAGTAGTGATCAGTTACTTACCACACACAATGTAGTATAGAAATTGTGGAGTTTTGTCTTTGTTTATATATAAATTAATATAAATATTTTGTTCTTGGAGGATTTGGGATCACTGTCATTTTTTAAGCTCTTTTCATCTTGTGCTAAATGAAAATATCATCTCTAATATTGTTTTCCTCTTCTCTATTTCCTGTTGGATGAATAAGCCTACCCTTTTTCAAATATGATTACCCTCTTCTTCAGTTTTACTATTTTGTGGAATTAGCTCACCTTATCAAGTACAGCAGTTCAATAATAGCCTTCCTGAAATAGGTACATGAAGGTCAACTTGAGACTTCCTTCTCCACAGGGATCAAAAAGAGATATAAAATGCCATTGCAACCTAAATTCTGATTGTCTCTAACCAAGCAGAAGATATTTTTATAAATAAATCTAAGTTTATAACAGACGGCTTAGCACAAGCTGGAAGGGAATCAATAAGAAATATGAAAACAACTATAAGCCAATGAATATTAACAGCTCAATATTAAAAGGATCATATGAATTCATAGCAACTGTATATATAATTTTAGGCCTCTTATTTTTATTTTTTATTGTTTTTTAAATTAAGTTTATTGAGGTAACATTGGTTAATACAATTATATAATTTTCAGGTGTACATTATAATCTAACATCTTTATATTTTATTGTGTGTTTACCACCCAAAGTCCAGTTTCCTTCAGCTACCTTATATTTGATCCCCTTTACCCAATTCACCCTCCCCCTACACCTCTATATTTGATCCCCTTTAATCATTGACCTACCCCCTCCTCCTCTTCCCCTACCCTCTGGTAATCACTAGTCTATAGTCCAAGTCTATGAGTCTCTGTTTGTCCTATTCATTTATTGTTTTTAGGTTTATATCTCACATATAAGTGATATCATGTGATTTTCTACTTTTTCTGTCTGGCTTATTTCGCTTAGCATGATTATCTCAAGGTCCAGCCATG
>NW_006494613.1:16657949-16678864 GCF_000325575.1 Pteropus alecto
GGATCTTTGCTTTTTTTTTTTTTTTTTTTAGTTATTGAGTTGTATGAGTTCTTTGTATATTTTGGATATTAGGCCCTTACCGAAGGTATTGCTTGCAAATATATTTTCTCATTCAAATGGTTGTCTCTTTACCTTGTTGATGGTTTCTTTTGCTGAGCAGAAGCTTTTAATTTGATGTAGTCCCATTCATTTATTTTTGCTTTTACTTCTCTTGCTTATGAGGTCAAGTTCATAAAATCCTCTTTAAGTCCAAGATCCTTCAGTTTAGCTCCTACGTTTTTTCCTATGCATTATATAGTTTCAGGTCTTATATTCAGGTCCTTAATCCATTTTGAGTTAATTTTGGTGTGTGGTGATAGAAAACAGTCTAGTTTCATTAATTTGCAGGTGGCTTTCCAGTTTTCCCAGCACCATTTATTGAAGAGTCTTTCCTTTCTCCACTGTATGTTTTTGGCTTTTTTGTCAAAATTTATTTTCCCATAGAAATATCAGTTTACTTCTGGACTGTCGATTCTGTTCCACAGGTCTATGTAAGACCTCTTATTTTTAATAAAAAGGATATTTTAGTCCCACATGATACAGTTTGTTGTTTCAGTCGATGCTTATCTCTAACATTTGTTTTCATAAAATTGTAAACTAAAGCAAATTAAAGATATGAGTATAAATAAACAGCATGGTTATATTTATATATTCTAGCTCTGTGAATATACTATTTATTGCTCTTTTAACTATCGGAATGCCAAGAGCTTTCAGTTTTACCACCTGCAATAAAATTTGTGTAAAATGATCTTTATAATTTCCCAGGTGGCAAGATAGAGAAGTCTTTTGTAAATGTTTATAATTTCTTATGTCCTCTGATGTTTTTCTTTAAAAACAAATTGAATTTTTCTTTTTTAATTCAAAATTTTATTGTTAATGAAATGCTTAATGAAAAAAATATCCCTTGAAAATGAACTAGCATTCAATTATTTTCAATCTCATTTTAACTTATAGTTAAGGCTAAGCTTTAGGTAAAAATATGACTTGTTATGTAGTTATATATCTTCATTGAACTGAATTTCATATTTGGCTGACTTCTTTTATCAAATCTTTAAAGAAGTCTGCTTTCTCATAAATTACTTTAGTGAAATGTGGCTCTGTCTCTGAAATGTCTATGACATTGTAACTCCTCAGTAAAATAGGTGTAACATGGCTATGGAAACATAAATGTTAGGCCTGATTCTCAGCAATGCAGCTAAAATATCAGCTTTCAAATATAACATCATGCTTTCTTTCTGTTCAGAACTCACCAATGGTTTCTTATATTACTCAAGCAGAAGTATTCAAAGAAACTCTCTAAGATTGAGTATCCATTACCTCTCCAAGCTCATTTCCTACTTTTGTCTACCTTGCTCATTTAATTCCAGCTTCATGGGCATCCATACTCTTCCTCCATCACACAAGCACACTCCATCTAGAGTTTTTGCACTTGCTGTTTTCTTCTCCTGGAATGATATCTCAGGCACAAGGCTAAGCACTTGGCGGAGTCCATCACTTCTTTCAAGTCTTAACTTAAGGTTACTTTCTAAGTGAGGCTTTCCTGTTCATCATCCTAGTTAAAACTATAACTTTTTCTTCACCATATTATTTAGTTCTTTGCTACTTTAGGTCTTTCTTATTAACTAACATCATTTCTGTGTGTGCGTGCGTGCGTGTGTGTGTGTGTGTGTGTGTGTGTGTGTGATGTAGTTCATTACTGAATTTTATTATTCTCTCTCTCCCCCACTCTCCTAATTTTCACTTTCTGAGAAATATGTCCCAGTCTGTTAGTCATTCTTGGTTTACATGCCAAGTATAGCTAAGGTTCTAGGCACTCCTAGATAGCCTTTGTCATACTGGTTATATTTTAGTTTCTTATACTTCCTTGTTCTAGTATGAGATATCAGGACTTTATTCATTTCTCAAATTGAGTCTTTCCACATTTCCTTTCAGATGGATGCCACAAGGGGCCTGCCCCTCTGCTTTTGACTCTGGTTTCATCTTAAAACACTGCCTCTTGCAGCCTTGAACATGACTCAGATTCTATCAACACCAGTCTGCATCAAGCATGTGGACTTTCATTTTGCTATAAATGCATTCATACATTAGGTGAGGAGGGTGTCATGCAATTCACTAATATGCTGAAATAGAGTGGGGTAGAGATAGCACTTTTCTGAAAATTGTGTTAGTGAGCCTGTAATTTGCTACTGGTAGTGAAGACAGGTGCCAATAAACAGCAGACAGCTGAGATAGCAGTATTCTACATCTGTAGGATGCCCTGGTAATTTATCAAAAACACCTCTTAGAGAAACATGAAAATAGTTTTCCTTATATTCAGTTATCCCAACAAATTCTAGTCTACAAAGGTAATATTTTAGTCATTCAGATTAATATTTTCCAAAATATAAAGTATATTAAGATTTTAATTCAGTTTTAAAATGAATTCAATCTTTACTATCAAATATGGCATCGACTTTAAGTTCAAAATACAATAGAAAATAATGTACTGTAGGGGAAAAAAGTATCCTTAAGATGTGGATAATATTTTTAAAAATAATATGTCTCACTTTTCATTATTAGACTTTGGCATAATTTGAACACATTAAACAGAGATTAAAATTACTTGAGACCAAAATGTAATTTATATGTAATTAAAACTATTTCATTTGCATTTATTGAATGATTTTTGACAAAGGTGCTGAGTTAGTGAAAAAGGAAATCTCTTTTTGACAAATGGTTTTGGGAAAACTGAATATCCACATGAAAACAAAATGAAGTTAGACCCTTACCTTATATCATATGCAAAATTTAGTTATAAATGAATCAAAAACCTAAAGGTAAGATCTAAGACTATAAAACCCTTAGAACGCATAGGGTGAAACTTGATATTGTACTTGGCAATGTTTTTTTTTTGAATATGACAGCAAAAGCATAAACAGCAAAAGAAAAAGAGATAAATAAGACTGCATCAAAGGCACAATTAATAGAGGCAAGAACGGGAGAAAATATTTGCAACTCATATATCTGAAGAGGATATAAGTCATATACCTTGATGAGAGTTTAATATCTAGAATACAAATTTTTTTTTTTAAAGAGACAATAAAAACAACTAACTCAATTAATAAATGGGCAAAGGACTTAAATATATATTTCTTCAGACAAGATACACAAATGGCCAATAAGCCCATGAAAAGATGATGAACATCACTAATCATTATGGAAATGTAAGTTAAAACCTTATACCCAATTAAATGCCACCTTATACCCATTAGGATGACTACTTAAAAACAAAAAAACAACAAAAAATGACAATTGTTGGCAAAATGTGTAGAAATTGGAACGCTTGTGCACTGTTGGTGGGAATATAAAATAATGTAGCCATTTTATATGTAACTGTTCCATATTATGGAAAATAATATGGCAGTTCCTTAAAATATTAAAAATAGAATTATCATATAATCCAGCAATTTCACTTTTGTATATATATCCAACGAAAATGAAAGCAGGGTCTCAAAGAGATATCTGTGCTTCCATATTTAGAGCTACATTATTCACAATAGCTTAAGTTTAATGGTACTATTAAATTTGGTATCTAGATAAACATAAATGTATTTTGAAAAGATTTGTCTCTTATTTAGTTAAATATATCTCATCATAGCCTAATCACTCTTGTAAATGTTAACATTTTCTTTTTTTAATTGATGTTTTATAGAATTTGGATATTCTTCCTGACTCCTCATGAACTCCTGTAATTTAAGCTATTAGGGAAACCCTGAAGACACATGCTCTTCTTTATTCAGTCAACAATATGATGGGAGGTACTAATAATCCCCAGTGAAAAGTCTGAAATCAATTATACCCATCCAGGAAACATAAGGCAGCTTACAGTGAAAGAGAACATCTTATGAGAGATAATATTCCTGGAGTCACTTTGGTATGTATTCAACTTAAAATGCAGACCTGCTTTCCACTCACAGCCTGTTCACTTGTTTCTTTTTCTTGATCGTTTTTTCCTTTATATTTCTATAGCTCACTCCTTCTCATCACTCAGGTCACAGATCACATGGCTCCTCTTTTGTGACCTGTTTATCGTGGCTGGCTAATGACTCTGAAAAGGAATTTGTTTTATCTTTCTCATAGAACTCATCACTATCTGAGGTTATTTTATATTTTAATTTTCTTTTCCCCCATCTTTCTCAATAGAATAAAGTTTCATGAAACAGGGCCTTCTCTGTTCTCTTGAATGGCATATCCCTCATGCTTATTACACTATCTGGCACAGAAAAAAATAATGTTGCTCTGTGTGTATATGTAAAATCTGTAAATTACTACAAAAAATTAATTAGATAGAACATGTCAAATTTGTAATTATTTTAAATTATTCTAGTTTATTCAAATTATTTTACATTCAGCTTGAACTACTTAATATTACTAGCAAGAATCCAGTATTTATCATTGTCTTAATATTTCTCTCTATTCATTGTAAAATATCAGAACCAAAGGCTCATTCGACTCCAGGAAAATGGTGGAGGGTTTACTTTTAAAATTACAGTATTACAGATGTGGTTCCATAGTGTAGCGGTTGATATGTCTGCTTCTGATGCAGAAGGTTCTGATTTCGTGCCCCAGTGGAGCCACAGTCCTTGGTCTATGGCTATGCCACCCTGAACAAGCCGGATGTCTGATCTTGGAAGTCGGACCTGGTTAGTACTTGGATGAGTGATCACCTAGGAAGAATAGGTACTGTAGGCATAAATAATAAAAAAAAATCATAAAATGACAGTATTAGTAGTGTGGTGTTCCCTTTTGCCCTGATCTCAATGGTCAACTTCAAGATGATCATCTCCACATTGTCACCACAACCACTGTGCAAAGCTCAGCCATAGAGAATCTCATGAAAACTATACAGTCCCAGCACAAATTGCCCCATCTTACCCTCTGAGGTGTCACTCCCTCTCCCCTAGACATTTACTCTCAGTCCTCATCACTTTCAGGATCTTGAAATTTCCTTATTAATTTTTAAAGATCCAAACTTACACATTATGATTGTCTTCTTTGATTCTTTAAACATAAAGCTTTATTTATTTTTTATTAAATTTATTGGGTAACATTAGTCAATACAATTATATAGGTTTCAAGTGTACAGTTCAATAATACATCATCTGTATATTACATTGTGTGTTCACTATCCAAAGTCAAATCTCCTTTAGTCACCATATATTCGACTCCCTTTACCGTTATCTTCCTGCCCGCTCTCCCCTTTCCTTCTTGTAACCACTAAACTGTTGTCTGTGTCTATGAGTTTTTGTTTGTTTGTTTGTCTTGTTCATTTATTGTTTTCAGTTTTATATTCCACATATAAGTGAAATCACATGGTTCTCAACTTTGACTTATTTCACTTAACATGATATTCTCAAGATCCATCCATACTGTTGAAAAAAGTTTTATTTTGTAATCCCTCTTGGAAAACCAGTGGCCTCTTCTAAAGGGCCTTAATGTTCTAAACAACAAAATCAGTGCATTTAAAAGCAGCCCTCTTTCGTACATTTTCTGCTCTGGAACTAAAAACAAAATTTAAAGATGCCAGAATTTCTAGATAAAACCTCATTTGGCATCCTTTATGCAAGTGAAAAACAATCTGAATCCTCCAAATAATGAAGCTAATTAGTACCAGAAACAAGTCAAAAATCCAGGTATCCTGACAACTTGGTTCTGTATTTTTTTTTTTTTCATCTGATGTAGGTAAAATACAGTAGTCAAAGAAACAGCTCCCTAATTCGACTTAGAAAAAATAACAGTTTAAAATGTTTTGTTTTTGTTTTTGTTTTTGTTTTAAAGCTTGAAGTGCAAAAACAGGTCAAAGCCATTGAAAGTTTTGGAAAATAATATTTGATAAGAAAACAGTTAGATTGAATGCAGATTAACATTAAAAAAATACAAAAAAAGTATAACATTTACTGTAGTGACTCTATTTTTTGTTCTTCCTTTGCTAAAAACATGTGATTGGTTGGTGTGCATTTTATAACTATATTTTCGTTACATGTATAAATATAGATGTAGAATCGATACACACTTTTTTCACATATCTTCTCAGAGTTAATGAGTCACAATCCCATCACAGAATTACACCATGCATCAATCTGAGCATTAGATTTTAAATGCTTTTGAATCATTATAATGATAGAATATGTAAAAATAAATGCTATACAAGTCAATATCCCTGATATAACTTTAAATAAAAAATATAGTAGATCAAAATCTGTTTTAAAAGTTTATTCCAAAAGACAACAGAATCTTCTAAGTCAATATGGAAGTGGGGAAATGGGTTAAAAGAATTAATCTTCTAGATCTTTACATGACAAGTAATAAGGAAACTACTATATCATCTTAATTCATTCTTAATATAAATTTGTCATAAGCATTAATACATTTTAAATGAAGAAAAATAATGCATAAAAGATTTATGTGACTTGTACAGATTTATAGATCTAAACATAATAAAAATAAGAAGTAATATTAATTTACAGATCCTAGTTTAATAAATATTCTCAAATAAAATTATATATTATTACATGTCCAAAATTGAGAAATTCTAAGACATTTAGATATCTAATAAATTAAATTCTCTTTGTTTATAACTTGTTGAAAATCTCAGTAATTTTTTTTTTAATATGACTTTACCAATTATTTGAACTCCTTTGGAATTCAGTTATAGATTTATTTGAATTTTGGGGGGGGTCTTATTTTTCTGAAACACAGAGAACAGGTGATAGAATAAGAAATTCTTTCATAGGTTACTATTATAAATCTAAAAGTTGCATTGTTTCATTTAGTAAAATACTATCATTGTTACATGCTTTCTTTGGTTTGCTACAAAAGTTCACATTAAACATTTATATGTTGCCATCCTTTAAAATTTCTATCTACAATGCGGAAATTATAGAAAAATGAGGCAATAAGAAATCTGTTTTAAATGAATTCAGACTACTTCTTGTGCAAAGTGACACTGCTAAAGAACAAGAACTGTTTCTATTTTTCCAGTTATTTGATACTTTCTACTTTTGTAATTAGCACAGCACTGAGATGTAAACACAGATATTTAAACATTTATTTTGTCACCCCATGAAGGTGAGATAGATCTCTTCTTAATTAATACATTAAATGTTGAGCCTGATGATCTCCTACACACCAGAATTTAAAACAAAGTTTATCACTCACTCAAGGAAGCCTGAGAAAACTGGTGCAGGCACAGATAAGTCCTGTTTGAGTGGGGCTAAAGAGTACATCTAGGGTAGTTACTACTAGCAAGACAAGTTTTGTGAGGTGTGAATTTCCCTTCAGAGCCAAAGAAGGAAACCCATGGCTTTCTTATCAGCTTGCCCAGATGTGAGGAAGAAAGGGTATCTTAATCGGTTAGAGTTACTATAACAAAGTACCACAGATTGGGTGGCATATAAACAATAGAAATTTATTTCACTCTTCTGGAGGCTGGAAGTCTGAGATCAGGGTGCCATCATTGTCAGGTAAGGGACCATTTCCTTGTTCATTGCCAGCCCTTTCTTGCTGGGGCTAGGGAGCTTGGTGAGGTCTTTTTTATAAGAACACTAATCGCATCTATGAGGGCTCTACCCTCGTGACGTAAGCATCTCCAAAAGGCCTCACCTTCTAATACCACTCTCTTTGGGATTAAGAACTTCAACATGAATTTTGAGGGGACACTAATTTTTAGACCATAGCAAAGGAGAAAAAAGGCAGGGCTTGAAAGCTATTGGCTGTCAAATATCAAAAATGGAGTTAGACAATAATTAGACAATAATATTAATAATGTTTTAGGATGAATTTGCCTTATAAAGGTATAGGAGGTGAAAAATTATTTTATATGAACTTTCCCGTTTAGTGCCTATAAATCAATAAATGTGTATTGCAAAATAAATAAAAGTGTACTCAAGATCTCTAATTTGTTAACAAATTATTCATATATTTCATCCTAGGTCCAAATATATTATGCTGCCAAAAAAGGAAATAAATAAATTAGAAAAAAATATTACAGATGTTAAAAAGCAAGTGGCCACCTGAATGGAATCTGAAAATAGTCAAAAGTGAATATTGCAGGTCAAGCAGGAGAAAATTGAAATTAATGTGAGTCTTAAATTTTGTTTAAGAAACTCTGAGGAATGATAATTGACATTAAAACAAATAGTATATTCAAGAATGTAGAAATTAGAGAATAAATTAAATGATGTGCTAAAATTTTTAATCAGGGAATTTTGAAGATAGGATGCTCATGGATTTTATAAAAAGAATGTTTATTCTTTATGCAGCAAAATTCAAATGCTAAGTTTTCCTAATGACAAATACTATTCTAGTGTTTTTGTTTTGTCTTAAAATCATGATTGAAAATTTGCAATTGTGTTTGCTCCATTTCTCTATGTTTAAAGTACTCATCTTCCATATGAATTTATTTCCTGAATAGAGCTAACAGAAAGAGTGCTCTAAATTCCTAAGAGATCCTTGACTCAGGTTTATGAATAAATTTTCTATCAAACATAATGCAATTTCATTCAACTATCAGTAGCAGGAACACATTCTCTAGAATCTAACCACCACTAGAAGGAATTAGTAAGATTCTTCACCTTTGTGGTCAAAAGAGTATATCTTAGTGTATGATGAGCTCATTAAGATTTGGCAGCCTTTAAAACTGTGCATCACTAATAACATATTTTCAGATTAACTTTGCTTTAAATATATCAAATGTAGGCTGAGATTAGATCATGTCTGCTTGTATATTATTGTAACTTTTAAAACTAGAAATAACCAATAAAATCAGGGAAAAACCAAAATTGTGTAGTTACTGGTCTTGATTTAGAGACAAAAAGACTTGTCATTCTGTCAGTAGATAATAAATGGAGACCAAGAACTGAAATAATGTAACATTCTAATTTCATAAATTAGATTACTATAATGAGATAATGGATAAAATACCATAATATGTTCCAAGCAATTTGCTTTGGAGCTTATCTGGTGCCAAACAGAATTACTCCATGATTTTCATGCAATCTGCATGAGTTCAGGTTGTCCAGGTTTCAGGGGGCACCATTTGAATTACATGTAACTGACATTATCTGAGGCCCCAAAATGAGTAAATGCAGAATTTTCAGTTTTTATCTCACCCTTCTTTAGCATTGCTGATTTCCCTAAGGAATTGTTCAGAGTTGCAAAAACATGTCATGGCTTCCACTTTGTCACACTGCTAAAGAATAGTGCTACCTACGTATCTCTCGCTTCACCTCTTTCCTTCTATGATTAGTTTCTTTGCTGTTTGCTCCAACCTAATTCCCTAACATCCAGTTAACTCCAAGCTGAGGACCTGTACAAAAATACATAGAAAGTTTATAAATACTGTGAGGAAGTTACAATTCTGTTAGAAGTCCAGTGTATTCACAGGTATACACATACACAAATGATATAATATTGTCTGTTAAGTTTTATTCTTTATCTCTTTAATATTCCCACACCATTAAATATGATTCAGAAACATTATTTTAATGCCTACAAACCATTCCATGATAAGACATACCACAATCTTTTGACTATTTTCTAATAGGAAAATTAAATCCTTTTTGTTATTATAACTAACACTGAGATATGCATTATGTACTTTAACCAGTTATTTCATCTTTGATGTTTTCAGAAAATCTACTTTAAGAAGAGATAAGGTAACAGATATATATTGGGAAACGTTTTTATTTGGTCATGGCAAATGTTTTATTTACTACATTTGCTATCACCAGCTTCAATCCTAAAAGTAACAAGAATTAGAAGTAAAAACTAGTATAGTTTTTTAGAGTCTTTAATTGGTGTACTGGTTCTTGTTCATGTTTTGTACAAAGAATAACAAGTGATAAGAGTTGGTTCTATACTGATAAGCATTCATGAGCAAAAGCAAGAGCTCGCTGAAACTAATGTACATTTAGAATTTCTGTTCATTCCTCTGGCTATACTTATGTGAATAATATGTAAATACAGAATTTAACAAAAGCTTAGAAATGACAGATTTTTAATAAACAGTAGAAATTGAGTTCCATGTTTCCATGTTTATATCATTTGATTGCTGAATCCAGATTTTCTAGCTCTTGGTCCAGAATTTTTGTCATCATATTATCCTGTGAATACCAAAATTTTGGTTAAATATAGAGATGTTTGAGCAACATCTAATAATTCAAAATATCTGAATATTAGAATATATGTTGTTTTATGAAAACTGTAAATTAATCTAGTTTGTCTTGTTCAAAAGAATTTCTCTGAGTTTCAATCTGTTCAAACTACAACATCTGGGCAGGGAAGATTCAATGACTGCTTTGATTCTGAATAGGTTTTTCTGGGGAGATTTTACATATTTCTGGATTATTTTTCAAATGTCTTTTTTACATAAGTGTTTCTATTTCAAATGTAAGTCTTTGTTTTTAGGAACAATGTTTTTTGGAGTCATTATAATGGAGTTTATTTCTTGTAAAAATACTATATCTTATTGCTATCAAGGAATTTGTGAAAAGAAAGGATAAAATTGAGTGATAAAATTAAAATGGTCACATTTTATCTTTACTGAAATTTACAATTTTAAGAATTTTAAAATTGCTCAAAAAAAAAAAAACAACATATCATCCTACTCCTATTACTAGAATGAGATGAGACTTGGTGGGAAAGTCATCTAAGAAAAGTAAAAAAACAATAAAATTCCAGCTATTTGGTTAGAAAACTTTTATCAGAACTGCTTCAAACTCAGTTAAACAAACAGCTAGGGTTCTTCATGGAACTCACTGTGGATGATATAATTGAAAGGTTATTTTTAATACATATTATCTATTTAAAAATCATATGTGGAACCAACACTAATATTCTCTTTCCTGGATGTGTTAGTAAGTGAAAAATAAAGACTCGCAATATTCTTAAAGTTTAAACACAGTGAATTTTTTATTCTCCCTTTTTCAGAACTGCATTTAACTATGTAAATGCTTTAATTAAGGGAGTACAAAGCATCAAGTCAGTTATCTTTCAACTTGCACTTGGAGTTTGGAGAGAAAAGCTGTACTTTTGAGTAAAGGATGACATAGCTGAGTATAACAAAAGCCAAAAGGGTGATAGTGTAGCTGTCTACAATTTGCAAAACACAGATTTTAAATAATATTTGTTATTCTTGTTACAAAAGAGATACATGTTCATTGTTAGTCAACATTTGCAAAATAAAATTTTAGAGAAGAAATTATGTCAACTTTGCTTAGAAACTCCCCATAGTACCTGATGTGGAAAGACAAAAGATTCCTTGCAGTATCAAATATTTTGAATAGAGGAAGAAGTAAGGGTTGAAAAGGATAAAAATTAGTAAGGAAATTATTTGATAGAGATCTGCTTACTTTCTCATGCTCACATGTAAGGAAATATCATTTGCACTGATACTTTCACTGCTTAAAAACTCTAAGGGTGTTAAACTAATCAAAATTTACATTAAGTATTTAAGAAACAACAAAGAGTCTGTAAAGCATCATTACTGTTATCTATCCTTGTTTCACAGTGGCACAAATCCAAATTAGAACAAATAAGTCCATCAATGATCAAAAGAGAAAATCAGATGACAATATTAAAACGAAACAAACACACACACACACATATGAACACATAGGTACGATGTTCAAAAGAGAGTATTTTTTGTTGATGTTATCATCAGGTATAGAAAAAGGTAATCACTTTATTTAAACTTTTTAATATAAATTTACTTTAGTAAATTTATTAAACAATTCATTTGCATTCATTCTCAGGACCAAAACAAAACACCTGTCACAGAGCTGGGATTACTGATAAACTCTGAAGTCAATGAGTTATTTGCATAGTAAGATTGAGCTCCAAAGTACTCAGTCATTTACTTAAAACCTGTGTGTATGTGTGATTTTAATATTACTACTTGATTTAAGAACAGGAATCTTCACAGTTAATCTATATACTCGTCACATAATTTTGTAACATTCTATTTGATTATACTTTACAAAAGAAATAAACTATTACTTATAATACATTCCAAAGTCATCTGAACTATAAACAATTAGCTAGTATATAGATTTTCATGTTATGGGAAATGAATAGCACTATATACTCTTTCCTGAGTCATCTTTTGTGGTTGATTAAATGTAGACATTTAGAAGCATACGTATCTAAACCTTAACCAGTGATTGGCTTAATTTTTATAAAAAAATATATTATTTTTGATGGAGTGCAAATAGGTGAATTATAATGCTTGATTGTTACATAGAAAAGTCAGTAACAATAAATTTTCTATGTAAGGGAATCAAGCATAGGTTTTTATTTAAAATACTAAAGGAAGGCATCAGGAGTGAAAAAGACTGTGGGTCATTATTTAATGAACCATGTATTATGGTTGACATCTCTATAAAAAGGGAGTAACTTTGTTATCAATTTAAGAATCACCTTAAAAGTGAAACATCGTGCACTTAACCTTTACAAAAAATATATAACAGAGAGGACACCTACTTTTTATTAAAGATTTTTGTGACATATAATTTTTTAAATTATAGTTGTGCCAAATGCCAACCTGAAATGTAACTCAACAGCGTTTCCCTTTTCATCACTAGATCTATAGCTAAGCATTAAAATTTCTAAACAGGATCAAAAGAGTAACGATAAAATGTTGACTCCTTCCATAGGGCTATTTACTTCTGGACAAGTAACGTCAATGTAACATTAAAATTTAATTAATATATTGTAATATAATACATGTTACTGGTACCAAAAAGTTAGCAGCAGACAACTTTCTTGAAACAAACCCTGTGAAATACCCTAATATATGGTTGTAAGTGAGATTAAATTCCAAAAAATTTCCTGTCACCTTCTTTTCCCAGTTACGTTACTTTGCCAAACACTAACAGCACATACTTGGGAGCCTCAGGGTCTCCACTAATATCAACAAGAGCAACTCTGATTTTAAAACCTCTTCAATATCTCCAGTCCCCATGTCTTTTTCTATATTTCTATCAAGGAAAATATACTTTTCAATTTATGTAAGTTTTATGCCCATGACAGCTATTCAAGACACTGTAGAAAAGATTACTGGGAGTGTGAAGGGAGGATTCTGGTGGATGTCTCTAGAAAGATACCCTCACTGAGACAATACGGAGTTGGCTTTGGACTTCCAAAGGAGGGTAGTGCTTAGTTCTGAGCCAGTCTCTGACAAAAGTCTAAAGTATGCTGCTGAAGCTCAGAGAATTGACGTCCACATGTCCCCTTCCAACTGATCTAAGGAAGAGAATAGAGCGTTTAACCACTAGTTTAAGGCTGAAATTAGAGGAATACAGTTTCAAGTGACTCCTCCATGAATCTAATTCAAAAATGTTATAAGAATCCCTCTGGAAAGCTTCACCTACAGGAAGTAAACTATCATATAAGAAGATGAAATATCTTAACATCTTCAGGTTAGAGAGGCCACATAGAAGCACTTTAATCAATAATCTGGTTTTTAGTTACATCTGCTTATATGAGAAGATAGATAATATAAGTAAATAAAAATAAATATGATATATATATAATGAATTAAAGTAAATAAAAAAGAGATATTCGATTATGAACTTCACTAAATATAGATTCTGAATTTCATGATTACTTTTTATTCTAAACCCCCAACTTGATAAGGCAAAATTATGTCAAGATGTCAAATTTAGTTTATATTGCTTGATTCAAGGAAATACACCATTAATTGAAGAGGGACAAAATTTCCTTGTTTTACATTCTGAGGAAAATTGACTTACACCAATCCCTAAATAATAAAATTTGAACAATGTGCATTCATTTATTCAGCAAATATTTTTGAGGCCTACTAAAAGCCAGACATTATCCTATAACTTTGAAATGAACATTTTCCTTCCTATTGAAGCTTATAGCCTTTGGGTTTTGAGAGTAAGAATTCATTTTTCCCATCTTTTATTTTGAAATCATTCAGACTCACTAAAAAATTAAAATTACAGTACAATGAACCTGCATTTGTTTATCTTATCTCCTTTACCTAAGTTTCATCTTTCTCTTACACCTTCCTTTTTCTTCCTTTCTTTTTCTCCTTTTTTCTCTTCCTTCCTTTATCCTTCTCCATTTTTTGTTTTGAGGATATAATATGGGAAAAAATTTTACATAAGTAGTTTCTATCAATTAATGGGGTAGATATTTAAAATATCAAATGTAATATCAAGTGTAAAAATATGTCCCCAAATTAAGATAATTTTCAAAATATTATAGATAATTTAAAATGGGAAAAAAATTCAAATTACTATGTAATCAGGGGAGCCCTATCTGGGGAACTGAGGGATAAGAAAGCATCCAGAAAAAAAAGGCTAAGTGACATTGGTTAATAAAATTATATAGATTTTGAGTGTACAATTCTATAATGCATCATCTGTATATTGAATCGTGTGTTCATCACCCAAAGTTAAATTTCTTTCTGTCATCATATATTTGATCCCTTTTACTCTTTTCTACCTCCCCCACCCCCTTACTTCTGGTAACCACTAAATTGTTGTCCACGTCCATGAGTCTCTGTCTTGTTGTTGCTTTAAGATTTATAACCTACATCTAAGTGACAGCATATCATTCTCAACATTTTCTATCTGACTTATTTTGCTTAGCATAACTTTCTCAAGATCCATCCACATTGTTGTAAATGTCAGAATTCATCTTTTCCTATGGTTGAATAATATTTCATTGTATATATATACTACGTCTTCTTTATCCAATCATCTATTAAGGTACACTCCAGTTGTTTCTATGTCCCGGCCACCATGAATATTGCTGTTCTGAACATCAGGGTGCATATATCTTTATGATTAATGTTTTCAAATTTTTTGAGTAAATATATAGAAGAGAAATTGCTGGATCATATAATGATTCTATTCTTAGATTTTTGAAGAATCTCCGTACTGTTTTCCGTAGTGGCTGTACCAATTTATATTCCCACTAGCAGTGTATGAGAGTTTCATTTTCCCCACAACCACTCTGACACTTATTATTGCTTATCCTGTTATGATAACCATTCTAACAGGTGTGAGATGGTATCTCATTGTAGTTTTGATTTGTATTTCCCTAATAGCTAGGTTGAGCAACTTTTCATGTATCTGTCGACCTTTTGTATATCTTCTTGGCAGAAGAGTCTGTTCAGGTCTTCTGTCCATTTTTTTAATTGGATTGCTTGTTTTTTTATTGTTGAGTTATCTAAATTCTTTGCATAGTTTAGATATTAGCTCCTTATCGGAGGCATTGTTTTTAAACATCTCCCATTCACTTGGTTGCTTCTTTGTCTTGTTAGTGGTTTCTTTTGCTGTGCAGAAGTTTTTCAGTTTGATAGAGTTCTATTTATTTATCTTTGTTTTTACTTTCCTTGTCTTTCAGGTCAAATTTACATAATCTCTAAATCTAAGGTCCATGAGTTTAGTACCTATGTTTTCTTACATGCAATTTATTGTTTCAGATCTTATATATAGGTCTCTGATTCATTTAGAATTAATTTTGGTGTATGGTGACAGATAGCAATCTAGTTTCATTCTTTTGCATGTAGCTTTCCAATTTTCCCAGCACCATTTATTGAAGAGGTTTTTCTTTCTCCATTATATGTTTTGGTTCCTTTGTTGAAAATTATTTGCCCTTATATACGGGGATTTATTTCTGGACTCTCGATTCTGTTCCATTGGTCTGTGTATCTGTTTTTCTGCCAATTCCATGCTGTTTTGATTACTGTCACTTTGTAGTCTAATTTGAAGTCAGGTAGAGTGATACATCTGGACTTGTTCTTTTCTTCAGAATCACTTTGTCTATTTTGGGTCTTTTGTGCTTCCATAAAAATCTAGTGATTTTTTGTTCAATTTCTTTAAAATATGCCATTGGGATTTTGATGGGGATTGAATTAAATCTTTGAGTAATAAGGCCATTTTAACTATGTTGATTCTTCCAAACCATGAATATGGAATATCTTTTGATTTCTTTGTGTCTTCTTCAATTTCTTTTAATAATGTCTTACAGTTTTCAGTTTATAGGTCCTTCACATGCTCTATTAGGTTTATTCTTAGGCATTTTATTCTTTTTGTTGCAACTGCAAAAGGAATTGCTTTTCTATTTCTTTATTTGAAAATTTATTTTCAGAGTGTAAGAACACTATGGATTTTTGTATGTTGATTTTGGAGCCTGAAACTTTACTGTATTTGTTAATTGTTTCTAATAGTTTTTAGGGGAATCTTTAGGATTTTCTATGTAAAGAAACATGTCATCTTCAAAAAATAACAATTCGACTTCTTCATTTTCAATTTGAATGCTTTTTATTTCTATTTATTTATTTAAATTAGTTTCAAGTATATAGTACATTTTTTAGACATTTATATGGTTTATAAAACAATCCTCCTAATTGCTACTTCTCTCCTCTGATTTTCCACTTAGCCAATATATTAATGCTAACTGCATTCCCTATGCCATGCTCCCCATCTCTGTGACCATCTATCAACTACTAATTTGTATTTCTTTAACCCTTCACCCCATTCTCTCAGCCCCCTAACTCCATCTCTTCTGTCCATCACCAAATTGTCCACTATATTTTGAGTCTGTTTTTGATTAGTTCGTTCTTTTTGTTCCTTAGATTCTGCATATAAGTGAAATCATATGGTATTTATCTTTCTCTGTCTGACATTTCACTCAGCATAATAACCTCTAGGTCCATCCATGCCATTGCAAATGGTAAGATTTCATTTTTTTAATAGCTGAGTAATATTCCATTATATATATGGATCATGACTTTTTTTTTTCCAGTCGTCTGTTGATGTAGCATGGGTGGTTCAGTGGTAGCATTCTTGCCTTTTATTTCTTTCTCTTATCTGACTGCTCTAGCTAGGACTTTCAACACTATATTGAATAATAGTGTTGAAAATACTATTATATAGTATTTAAAATACTATTAAATACTATTATATAGATAGTGAAAAGCCTGGTCTTGCTCCTGATCATAGAGGAAAAGCTTTCAGTTTTTCACCATTGAGTATGATGCTAGCTGAAGGTTTGTTGAACATGGCCTTTATTATGTTGAGGTACTTTCCTTCTATACACATTTTATTAAGTGTTTTAATTATAAAAGGATGTTGTATTTTTCAAATGCTTTTTAAGCATCTATTAACATGATCATATGATTTTTATCTTTTATTTTTTTATGTGATATATTTTTATCTTTTATTTTGTTTATGTGATGTATCACATTAATCAATTTGCCTATGTTAAACCATTCTTGTGCCCCTGGAATGAACCTCACTTGATCATGATGTATAACCTTTTTATGCATTGTTGTGTTCTATTTGCTAGTATTTTGTTTAAGACTTTTGCATCTGCATTCATCAGAGATATTGGTATATAATTTTCTTTTTTTGTGCTATTTTTACCAGGTTTTGGTATCAGGGTAATGTTGGCCTTATACAATAAGTTAAAAAGTATTGTCTTTTCTTCAATTTTTTTAGAAAAGTTTGAGAATAACAGGTATTAAATCATCTTTGACTGTTTGGTAGAATTCACTGGTGAAACTCTCTTGGTCCTGCACTTTTACTTGTTGGTAGGTTTTTAATGATTGTTTCTATTTTCTTACTGTTGTTCGGTCTATTTAGATTTTTCAGTTCTTTGTGATTCAGTCTCAGAAGGTTGTATATTTCTAAGAACTTGTCCATTTCATCTAGGTTATTGAATTTGGTGACATATAATCTTTCATAATAATCTTATATACTTTGTATTTCAGTGGTATCTGTCATAACTTCTACTCTTTTAGTTCTGATTTTGTTTGTGTCCTTTCTCTTTTTTTCTTAGTGAGGTTAGCCAGGAGTGTCAATTTTATTAATCTTTTCAAGTATTTTTACTTTCTTCATGGTGTTCTTTGAAGCACATATGTTTTTAATTTTGTTTAAATTCAATTTATCTGTTTGTGCTATTGCTGCTCATGCTTTTTGTGTCTCATATGAGAATTTTTTTACCAAATCTAATGTCATCATGCTTTCCCCCACTATGTTTTCTTCTAAGAGTTTTATAGTTTTAACTCTTACATTTCACTCTTGGATCTATTTTGTGTTAATTTTCTGTATGTATGTTATAAATTCATTTTGTTTTTCTATTTATTTATTTATGCATATAAATATCCAGTGTGCCTATACCATTTATTGCAAATGATCTTTGCAATAAATGATAAACCATCTAATTGCAAATGATCTTTGCAATAAATGATAAACCATCTAATGGAGAAATGGTCTTTTTTTTTATTTATGCATATAAATATCCAGTGTGCCTATATCATTTATTGCAATTTGCAATTTGCCATAAATGATATAGGCACACTGAATATTTATATGCATAAATAAAAAAAAGACCATTTCTCCATTAGATGGTCATTGCACACTAGTGACCAAGAAAACCATACATATATTTTTTATTTATGAACTTCCATTACTCTATCATTCTATTCCATTACTCTATCATTCTATTCCATTACTCTATCATTCTATTCCATTACTCTATCATTCTCTCTTATGCCAGTACCACACTATTTTGATTAACATTATTTTGTAATAAATATCAAAACTGGAAAGTGTGAGAGCTCCTACTTTATTTTTGTTTTTTCAGAATTTTTTGGTTATTCTAAAATAAGTCCTTTGAAATCTGATGAAGTCTAGAATAAGTTTGTTAGTTCCTACCAAAAAAAAAAGGTACCTAGGAGCCAATTGGGATCATGTTGATTCTTTAGATCATTTTTGAGAGTATTGCCATCTTTACAATGTTACATCTTTAGATTAATGGATGTAAATGCTTTCAATTTATTTTGTTTATTTTTAAATTTCTTTCATCATTTTTTATATAGTTTGAGTATAAATATTTTATTTTTATGCTTTTTTAATGAAATTAATTTACACTTATTTTATATTATTCATTGCAAATATATAAAATATTATTGTCTTTTGTATATTTGTCTTGTATCTTATATACTTGCTGAACTCATTTATTAGTTTTAATTTTTTAGCAAATTATTTATGATTTCATCCATTCAAAATCACGTCATCTCAAATAAAGATAGTTATCTTCTTCCTTTCTAAACTTACCTTTTGTTTCTTTCTGTTCACTATTTGCCCTGGCTAGATTCTTAAGTACCAAGATAAAAAGAAGTGAATTGGATATTCTTCTTCTCTAAATGATCTTAGAGGAAAGCATCCAGTCTTCTATTATTAAACATTATGTTATCTGTGTTATTTTGTAGATGTCCTTATCAACTAGATGAACTTCCCTTCTATCACATTTGTTGATTGACTTTATTATGAAAGGATTTCAGAAACTGTCAAATGTTTTTTCTGCATCTATTAAGATGATCACATGTTTTTTATTGTTTTTCATTTTGTTGACATAATGTATTATAGTCATTAATTTTTTTTACGTTAAACCAACCTTACAATATTGAAATAAGTCTCATTTAGTCAGCATTTAAAATTATTTTTGTATATTACCAGTTGTAGTTTTCTACAATTTTTCGAGGATTGTTGTATTTGTATTTATAAAAGATAGTGGTTTGTAGTTTTTTTTCTTGTGACGTTTTTGTCTGGTTTGGGTATAATATCATAAAAGAGTAGTTATTTGGGGAAATGTTTGTGAAAAATTGGTAGTAATTCTTTTAAAAATGTTTGGTAGAGTTTAATGATGAAGCCATTTGGGCCTGTACTTTCTTGGCAGACAAATTTTTTATTGCTTATTCAATCTCTTTATTTGTTATGAGTCTGTTTCAATTTTCCTATTTCTCCTTGAGTGAGTCAGTTTGGTAATTTTTACTTTCTAGGATTTTGACCACTAATGTAAGTTTTCTAATATGTTACTGTACAATTGATCACAGTATTCTTTTATTTTATATATATTTATATGTGTATACACATACACACACACACACACACACACATATACCTATATAAATATACTTAATTTCTGTAGGATGAGTAGTAGTAGTCTCTCTTTCATGTCTGATTCTAGTAATTAGAGTGTTTGCTTTCTTTTCTGGTCATTCTAAGTAAAGCTATGTCACATTTGATCTTTTCAATGAACCACCTTTTGGTCACAGTGATTTTCTCTATTATTTTCTGTTCACTATTTTATTCATTTTCACTATAATATTTATTATTTCTTCTGTTTGCTTTAGATTTATTTTGCTCCTACTTTTTTAGTAACATAAGGTGAAAGATTAGATTATTGATTTGAGATGTTTCTTAACATAGTCATTTACATCTCTACATTTCTCTTTACGCACTGCTTTACATACATCCAAAATGTTTTGATATGTTAATTATTCATATCACAGTATTTAAAAAAGTTTTCTCCTTGCTTTCTTTTTTGGCTCACTGGTTATATAGAAGAGAGTTGGTTAATTTCCATATATTTATGAGTTTCTCAATTTTTTTTTCTGCTAGAAATCAATAGTGGTCAGATAATATACTTCACATTTTTTCTATTCTAAATTCATTTAGTTTTGTTTTATGACCTAAACGCTAGCATCCACCTGGAAGCTGGATGAGAAACACTGACATCTTATTTCTCCCAGGGGGAAAAATAAAAACCTCTAAGATCTGAGGAGAGAAGAAACCCTGAGTTCTTGGCTGTGAGAGTCTGGAGTGTAGTTCACACATCATTAAGATGGGAAGGGTGAGAGCAGGGGAGGGGAGATTGCAGTCTTGATTCCAATATCATGAACTCTCACATTTATTAAAAAGCAATTTTTGAAGATATTCTTGAATAGATGTTTCTTCATTTGCTTTTATCCTTGAGATCATTTCCAGAGGCTTTAAATGTTTGATTTTTTATAG
>NW_006494613.1:16678881-16743140 GCF_000325575.1 Pteropus alecto
AGGAAGCTGATTAGTGGAGCTCTCACACTGTCATGCCAGAATTCAATCTCCTAACATATTTTTAAAGTAGAATCTACTAGAATGTTGTTCTGTAGGATGCTGTAATTAAGTAAAAGGAATGAATAAAGTATGAATCCCTAGTTTGGTTAAATTAGTAAATAGTGGTTTTGATTCTTAAAATTAGGAAGTATAAAGGCATATTAAATTTAGAGACAGATAATAATGGTTTAGTGTCAGCAAAAAGATACATTTTGAAGGGATGGATTTTAAATTTTCTATTTTTATAGAAATAGTGTAAGATATGTGAATGGATGGGTAGGCCATAGTCTTCCTTTATTTTTTTTTATTTTTATTTTTTATTTTTTATTTTTTTTTTTACTGTTGGATATATGAGAACAGGCTGGCCTCCTACAGGGGAAATTTGCCCTTCAAATATGTTTTGTAGATAACAGTCTTCAAACAATTAAAGGCGATATCTTTGTGTCATGTACTCTCAAGTTTCTGTTGATCTCCATCACTGCCTAGTCTACATTTGACCTCACCATATTAATTTTTTTTTCTAGTTCTTAAAGGCATTTTGTTTGCTAGATCTATACAGGAACTTGTGTGAATAAATGTGTGTATGATTCCATTAAGAAGTAGAAAGATTCAAAAGAGACAGCCCCTAAAGGGATAAAGTCCATAATATGAAAAAAATAAATAAATAAATAACATAGTAGACATATGAAGGAATGGAGGAAAAAAGTACATATACTTACCACTGTAGATTTATTATAAATTTTATGACTAAAAACTACCTTCTCTTTATTTTTTTCAGACTGAAAGTGAGACGGGAGCAAGAGATTTAAAGAACGTTGTAATAGAATAAAATTGACTTTCTACTATTGGAAAAGCATATTTACCAGGAAGAAAAAAATGTTCTGAGTGGTATAGAGTGGCCATTTGAGGATAGTGATAATGAAATCAAATAAGAAAGAAAAAAATAATAAAATGATGATGAAGATTAGAAAGTTATCATGAGACAACCACAGTGATTGCTAATATTTAATGCACATTTGCAATATTCCAGGAATTGTTTAAAGTATTTTATATGATTGAAAAAATTTATTCCTCACATCAACTCTATGAGTAAATTACCATTATGTTCATGTAACAGAAAAGGAAACAAAGACAGAGAAAAGTTAAATAACTTGCTAAAGTTCACATAGCAAGATTTTCAAAATTAATATATTTGACTTTTTATTGTTGTTAGGAAAATGTTATAGTAGGAAATTTGAATTAGTGATTTAAGAGATAGTTCAGTTTATGATAATGACAACATGCACAGTGTGACTATGATAGTGTAAAGAAAAAAAACCTTTGGAGTTGAACATGTTAAGAGCTTAAAGAGTAAGATGAGATATACAAAGTGTATTAAAGTATCATGGAGAGGAATGGAGTGGAAATTAAGTATTATAGGCTAGTTGTTAAGGTTTGTAAGGAAGGGAATGATGCCTTAGACAGTTGAGAATCACTGAGGAAGCATAGAGCAGGTATATAGCTAAATGTTGAGAACTCCAAAAACAAAGTAGAAATAATAATCTGGAAGCAACAATGAAGAGCAAAGAAGATACTAGTCTTGTTCTCAATATTAAGATATATGGTATGTAAAAAAATATAGCTTCCCACTGAAAAGACTGAAAGAAATAGTATATCAAAGGTAAAAAATATGTTACTGAAGAAACAGATGTGAAAATTCAGAAATGAGTTTGAGAATATATGATACCTGAATGGACATTCTAGAGAATACAGAAGGAGAAGATTGGGGAAAGGAGAAGACTAATCAGTTAAGCTCATGAACTGGACAGAAGGGAATGAGAGTTTAGAAGCTAATGGATGAGTGGAGAGGCTTTTCATTGTCATATTGACAGAGATAAGTAAGGAGGATGTGACGCTTGGTTGATTTCATCTAGCTTGTCTCATTTTGTGAGGTGTGGACAAGAGGATATTAGCCTGGGCAATATGGGTTATGGTTGTAATTGTTTTTATTCTTTAAAGTGGAGAAGACTATCTTAACATGGTGAAAAGTGGTTTTGTATGGAATAACTCACTTCACTGTCTTCCTACCAATAATTCTGACCTTTATTCTTATTAAATTATAGAATAAGTATCAGTTTTCTGGTCACATGTGAGTTCAGAATTGTAAGAAGTTTCCAGGAGAATCAGAAAACTAAATTGCCTGATAGTCCATGTTTAGAATTGTAATGTGGTGATCTACCTACTGACACTAATAAATACCAGAAAGAGAAAATAATTAGTCAAAAAAATTATAATTTCTGCATCTGCAAGTCTGCCTCCTTTTTCCTCTTGTGTGTCTGACTGTTTTTCAGCTCCATTATACAGGAGCTTTAGCCATCTAATTTGGAACTGAATTGAGATTCATTTTGTTTTACTAATTATTAAATTGATGGCCAATAAATTATGAAGCAAATAATGCCCCCAAAAGTTTATTTATACTCTGTATAAAAGTGATCATATGATTGTAAGTAAATTAATTATTGGTTAACAGCATGTTGATTTTAGTAAAACTTTATAGGTATATCAATCTTGTTATGACTACTATGTTTTTTATTAAAAATGAAGATGAGAAAGAACAAGAGTTTCAAGGAAATTTGAGAGCGCTTATTTATCTTAATTTTTTTTTAAACTTCCAAGCACAGTAATGCAGTGATGTTCGCACAGTAAGAAGCGCTTCTCACAATGTATAAACTGCAAAAGTAACACATTTAATTAAAATAGGCATCTCAGAATTAAGCACCAAATCTCACAAGCAAACATACGAGAAAGGAAAGAGAGTCTTTAGAAAATCAGTTATTCTCTAGATATCATGAATCAGCTCCTTTCAGTTGAAATACTTTCTATTCTTAATGTTTCATTATCCTCAGATCTCCTCAGCTGCCATTAAGTAATGGCAACAACTCTTAGACCTTTGAAAACAGTTGTAAATTTGTGGTTATGTCGATCCAATAAAAAAATGAGCAGAGGACCTGAACAGACACTTCTCCCTAGAGGACATGCAAATGGACAACAAATATATGAAAATTTTTTCAACATTGCTAACTATTAGGGAAATGCAAATTGAAATCACAATGAGATACCACCTCACACCCATTAGAACAGCTATAATCAACATGACAAGAAATAACAAATTTTGGAGAGGGTGTGGGGAAAAAGGAACCCTCATACACTGGTAGTGGGACTGTAAATTGGTACAGCTACTATGGGAAACAGTGTAGAGGTTCCGCAAAAAAACTAAGAATTGATCTACCATATGATCCAGTAAACCCTCTACTGGGTATTTACCCCAAAGTCTTGAAAACTCATATCCCAAAAGATATTTGCACACCGATGTTCATAGCAGCATTATTCACAGGGGCCAGCACATGGAAGCAACCGAAGTATCGTACGATAGATGATTGGATAAAGAAACTGTGGCACATATATACAATGGAATATTACTCAGCCATAAGAAGAGATGAAATACTGCCATTTTTGACAACATGGATGGACCTCGAAATAATTATCCTGAGTGAAATAACCAGAAAGAAAAAGTTGTAAATCACACGATATCACTTTTATGTGAGATATAAACCTAAAAGCAACAAATGAACAGCACAAACAGAGACTCATGTACATGAACTATAGACTAGTGGTTACCAGAGGGTAGGAGTGAGGAGGAGTGGGTAGGTAGATAGGGTAAAAGGAGTAAAATATGTGGTGACAGAAAGAAATCTAACTATGTGAGGTGAACGCACAATGTAAATATATATGCCTTACTGTTAAAGTGTACAGCTGAAACATCAGATTTTGCTAACCAATGTTAACAAAAACCCATAAAATAAATAAATAAGTAAATTTTTAAAAAATGTGGTTATGTGTATTTTGGGGGCTTGGAGGAGTAGAAGTGGAGAGTGATTCTCTTGTGGGATCCAATGATCAAAGAGCTGAGGAATGATGGAAGAGAATAATATTGACCTTACACCAAAAATATTTCCATCAGGGGCATAATAACAGATTTAAGAACTTAAGCAGAGGGCACTTGAATGAAAATTGAGGCAGCAGATAAAGAAGAAAAGTTTCTTTTAAAAACTATTTGCAAGAATTCTTTAAAAATACAAATAAAGTCACTTTCTGCTTGTAAAATTAAAACACGATTCTTATTAAAATGTGTACAGGAAGTGCTGAAAGCTATAATGACCAAAATAAAATGATCCATAATTCTATATCAAGATATATAGATATTAATATTGAAGTGTTTTTGTTTCAGGAATGTGTGTATTACTTCTACAAGCTCATATTTTACATACATATAAATGCCCATATATTATAATAAAGATATGAATTTATCTATAAGTACATATTTTATATATACTTTTAAACTTGCTTAAATTATTTAAATATAAGTAAATTTTTACTTATGTATATTGACCATGTCCCTGGTAAAATGCTTAATTTAGCATATTTAATTTTTTTCTTTCTTTGTCAAGTAATCTAATGACTATTCAAATCTTTTATAAAACATTTTTACATTGTTTCGTAGTCATGTATATTATTCTATGTCTAACTAATTTCATTATTCAATATCTTCTGAATAACTCATTTCCCCAATTTTTTAGCTTTTTTTTTTTAATCTCTATTTTATCAGAATGCTATTTCAAGTAGTTATTTTAGAAGCATAACAAACATGTTATATTTTCTAAAACAATATCTGCAATTATTTTCTATTGCCATCACAAAAATAAGGCTTTTGGATTTTAAAATTTGAGGGTGAGACTTAATTTTTCAACTCTAAAAATTCAAAAGTTGTTGCTCCATTCCTTCTAGCATTAGTGTTAAAAGTAAGTCTGAGGACAGCTTGCTTTTTTTCCTTTGTAGATGAAATAACATTTTTTCTCTTTAAGAAAAATTGCAGAAATTTTTAAAAAATGTTTAGCTAACAAGATTCTTTTCCCTTCTTCCCTCCCTCATCCTCAAGGTTAAGTTAATAGCAGGCAACTGTGACATATTCAGTGTGGACTACTGGTCATGAAAAATCCACTAAAGACAACAACCCAAAAGGGAACATTAAATTTAACCCTCATATCCTACCCTTGAAATTCTTCCCTGAAGGTAAAATATAATGTATACAAAAACCATAAGGAGCTTATTGTATCAGCTTGTGATGTAAAGACTAAATTTAAGGCAGAAGACATGTGCTGCCTTGCTATCTGGTAAAATTGGGAAAACCTTGAATGACCTAACCACAAGCTCTCCTTCCCATTCTGCTACTTCAGATAAGCTCCCCCTAGCCAAACAGTTCACCTTATCAAAGGCACGAGACAGAGTTTCTGCTTATCCCCAAGGAGGCAATTTCAGTGCTTTGGCAGCCCACCTAATTACTCAAACAAGCCAATCACATCCACCTGTGGCAACCAGGAATACTCTCACTCTCTTGGTACTTTAATCTTGTCTCCTGCAATCCCTAGTGCACTATGTTTCCACGTGTAGCCCCTGTGTTGCCTGTGTGGTATTTGCTGTCCTCCTTCCCTGGGTTGTGAGTATATATATGTTATCAAACTCATCTTTCCAGTGTAGGTGTTATGCGTTTGGGCATCCCTATAATCTTAGGGCAGGAATCATTCCCTCATCAATGGAGTGATGAGGATGCCATTAAATCTTGGCTATTCTTACAGTCAAAAGTTTTCAGGATTGACTACTTGCAAATCAATTTTGGGGATATTTTAAATACATCATAATTTCCTTTGAATTATTTTGAATTATTTTACATGTCTCCTAACCTCTCCTCTGTTCTAAAATATTCCTTCACTTAAATCTTTATTGAGCAACTATGTTATACCAGATCCTTTTCAAGATGCTGATAAAATAGTCGTAAATAAAAGAAGACAAGTGCTTCTAGAGCTTTTATGCGAGAGGCAGACAACAAAAATAACAATAAAAAAATAAATAAATATGTATATGTCAGATAATGAGTGTTATAAAGAAGAGAGATAACTGTGGAGATGGTAGCTGCAATTTTAGCAGAGTGATGTTAAAGTTCTGACCTGGAAACGGTGAAGGAAAGAACTACATATATCTGAGGAAGAATTCCAAGCAACAGAAACAGCAAGTACAAAGCCCTGAATGTGAAAGAATTCAGCTTTTCATCTTTAGTACATTGACTTGTACTAAATGGAGATCAGTTTGATCTCCATTTTCTATACATCAAAACTTAATTCGTAGGTATTATCTTTTCTCACTACTATTAATTGTGGGCTTCTTTTTTCCTGGTGTGTAGATAGATTCTTGACATGATAGAAAATTGTCAAAGCTAGAGAAGTATCTTTCAGAGTAAATTCCTTAACCTTCTGTCCTCCCAGTATCCTCTCAAGAGGCAAACATGTATTCTGTTCAAGCATGTTACATATTTTATATGTTCAGTCACTACTATTTGATGAGTAAATAAATGGATAATAATTGAAGTAATGAATAACTTCCTGTCTTTACACACTTGCTGAATAAAACTTAATGTAAAACATATAGACCTGGAGTTTTGTTACTACAAAATTCTTTATACTTACTTACATAACAATTCTCCTTCTCTAATGCAGGGGTTGCAAAGACTCTAATTTCAACCTAGTTAAATTTAGCATTTGTCTATGAGATTTATACTCAGTGTGGTCAGAGATCTCTGAATAAGTGTAAGTATTTGAAATTATCACAAATTCAAAATTTAATTTTTTTCTGTGTGACTTTGAGCAAGTCACTTAAACTGTAATACTTAGTTTCTCATCTGAATATAACAAATTTTATACTTTCTTGTTACATATAATAATGTATAGAAAAGCACATTGTATAAACTACCTAAAAATGTTAGCACTTATCACAACTTATATATATATATATATATATATATATATATTTTTTTTTTACAACTTATACCTTATACTTCATGCTTTTAACTGCCTGCATTCATCTATCCCTGGAAGAAATTATGCAGAACATAAAAGTATAAGAGAGTGGAAAGGGTTTTATTATGTGTATACTTTCAAGTGGAGAGAAAGGAAAGTGGAAATTTTATTCACGTATATTTTCTCGGCAAGTTGGAAGAAACATTCACTCTGGTATATAGGGGCATGTTGAGATTTGGAATTATAACAGTGAGGAAAACAATTAGAAAAATGTGCCACAGGAAATTCAAAAGTTCATAAAATAAATGAAATGAAAAAAAGTTAGTATGAGGAGGTAAAGTGTTTAAGAAATTATAATTTATTGAGAATATAGAAAAAAATTCCTGTCTCTATGCCCAAGAATAGAATTCAAAATCAGAATATTCTATGAATGTTAGTATTAAAGTCTTGCAAACTATGGCACCATAAATAAAAATTAATTTGTATAGATTAACCTAGATTTATCTCTAGTACAAACTTGTTTGATGCAAAATGCTTTTATTTAACCGGCTAAAGGAAGCCACGGCCTTATAATTTAGCACAGTTAATGAAAAATAAGGTAAAATGCTCATCAACTAAGTTATCTGTATTTCATGCTGGTACATCAGGTAATTAACACACTGCAACCATACAGAAATGCTTTTACATCTGTCCAGTAATACTTACTCCAGTTTATATTCTCATTTATTTGCATCTGAGAGTGTCAAATTAGACTGTGCTTGGAAACCTGTTCCTGTTTTTTTAAAGTATACATAAACAACCCCAAATGAGTAGAGCTCAGCATTAGATATCAATGTAATGTTTCTATGTTTTGTTAGATACACTAAACTCCACCCCCCTGCCAGAGATCTTTAATGTTTTGGAAGTCCTACTGTGTTCTGCACCTTTTTATTGATATTTTTATTCTTCCGGTTTACATTTATTACTTGGGTTTACTAAGTAAACCCAAGTCAGCTTTTTCTGACTTTTCCTCTTTATGTTTAAATTGACATTATCTTCACAAAACTTGTTTCCTCTGATCAACATATATTTCATACCTTTAGGAGAGAGTGGATTTGCCAGATGAAATACAGGACACTCAGAGATATTTGAATTTTAGTTAAACAAAGTATATTTTTAAAATTTAAATATCTCCCAGTTCTTTATGGACATATGTATGCTGTTTTTTTTTTTCAATTTAAAATTCAAATTCGATTAGATATTCTGTATGTATTTGTTTATTAATTTATTTTTTGCCAAAACTTGGCAACCCTAGGAGAGAGATGAACCAAACTGAGATATAACTATGTAAATAATTAAAAAATCAAATGAGAACACTGCTTTTTAATATAATGGCAGTAACATGTGCACTATACTAATGTATTTTTATTTTATTCGGAACATGTATATTTCATAGAAGCAGTGCTAAGATTGCCCCCCGCCAACACACACACAAAATGCTTTAGTATTGCATCATAAATGGAGTTTATGGATTTTGGAGACAACTAATTTATATTGTTATGCATAAAGTGCTGTTGTGTTGGAAAGCTTAAGAAGCCAAGTCTAATATGAGATAAAAATTGATTAAAATTTCTAGAAAATGGGACTTCTACTTTTAGGTTGTATAGAGTAACCAAAGGAAAACAGCATTCTCACTAAAAGGAACTTTAAAAGCCAAACTTCTTCATGAAATTATCTTTTTAGACACATCAAAGAGCTAATAAAACAATGTTGGCCTGAGGGGTGACTTATGGAGAGGGGTGACCTAACTAGGGAGTGATGAGCTGAAGATTTATAGCTGGTTATCCATGGGTGCAGTAATAGTTACAAGAAAGGTATAGTTTGAATTTATTTAAATACACAAAATTGGAGCCTGGAAATTCAGTCTTGCCCAATTAGATGCCTTCTGCTGGAGAAGAGAGAAAACAGCAGAGATTTTGGTAGTTACATGGGACTCGAGGGATAAAATTGGCAGTTTTTAAGGCTTAAAGCAATGAGGTTTTTTTTTTCCCCTCAATACATTTATAAATCTGAAATCTAAGTTGCACAGGGTTAAAATGCTAGGCAAAAAAGCTTCTGAAAAATAAAAAATTTTGTTCACTTTGCTCCTGCAGACCATCATAAAATTTTAATCACGATGACAACTAATAATGCTCATTTTCTAGTATAGTAAAGCCTGACCCGCTTTCTCTTGATTCCCTTAAACCATTTGAGATCGAGTTGCAAAGACGGTGTCTATTACTCACAAATACTTTAGTATTTATTTCATTTAAATAAGGGCATTATTCTATACAGTCACAATACAACCAGCAAATTCAAGAAATTAGTATTGATATATTACTATTATTCAATTGAAAAGGATTCAATTCCAAAGATATTAGGTGAGGCCATGCAAGGTAACTGATCACACTGAGCTAGAGGGGGGTCATGATGTCCCAGATTTTTATGTCAAAATGTGAGAATACTGAGAAAGACATTTATAAATGGTGACAGTGCACAATGCAAGACAACAAGCTTCAAGCAGAATGAAGAAGGTTGTGTTCACTTAGAAAGGCAGCTCAATGTATGACAGTCAGAGATTTAATAGAGTAGAAAATGTCTTCTGCATGACAGAGTAACCAAGCTGAGAATGGTAAGGTCAGACAAAGCAAATAATGCACCCACAAGGGGTTAGGGATCAAAGACAGGCTATCATACCTGTCAGAGGTTGAGTGTGATGTTGGAGGGTGGAATGCTAGAGGGAGTCAAAGGCAGAGCAGGGTGAGAGGTATATTCCATGGGATGAGATATCAGAGCTCAAGGAGAGTGAGAAAGTTGTCCCCACAGAGCAATAGCCTAGGATGGGGTGTTGGCATTGTGGTTATTTTATAATTTGGTTCAAATCATATGTAATTTGAGTGAACTTTAGGCTTTCTCTCGTTTCTAAGTTTGACATTTTTCTATGTTTTATTTAGATATTTTTTAGTTGGTTTATGGTAGAAATTTTGGTAAATCAATAATTAAGTTCTTGTCTTCACAATGTAGATTATACATTTATGTACTCTATAATATAAATATTTTTGATTTAGTCATTTTTGAGCAAATAACTTGCATTTCATTTCAAAAAGTATATATCGCATATTTCTTTGGTAAAAGGTTTATATGATTGAAAATATATATTACCTTGAAAATTTGGCTCAATAAAATGATAAGAACTTGAGAGTGCAGACTGATAATTATTTTAATCACATAGTATCCAAAATGGATTTCAGATTGCAAATCTTATAGGAGATATATAGATAACACGTGTCTATCTAGGAAATGGGTTATAATTATTTTTATTGAATTTTCATTTTGAGAGCTCTTCAAATTACATAATTAAATATTTTGAAGGTATTGAATATTATAAACTAGGAGAAATCAGATGATCAAAGTCACCATATTTATACAATGCTATCTGTAAAATTACTTCAACCCTTTGGTGCAGCTATAGAACAAAAAGCTTAAAGCTTTTTTAAAAGACTAGTGCTTAGTAAATGATGTGCGTTATCTCATATCTTTCTTTTTAATTATGTGGATATTTCCGATGAGCAATGCTAACTTTTATCTCAGTTAATGCAATGTTAATTTTCTAATTCAGAATAGAGCATTACAGAGAATTTTACAAATTCATTTGAATCTTCAAAACTATGACATTTAAAAAATATATGATGCTTTTAGTGTTTTTAGTTAGTTGAAAATAATAATCATTTATATATCTTTCTATTTTCTAAGCAATAAAGAATGATTAAGAATAAAATAAAAATACTAAACCTTTGGAAATGTTTGTAAAGAACTATTTATAGGCATTTCAAATGCCAAGTTTATATTTATGCACAATTAACTATAATCTATTAAGAAAAAATAAAACCAAGGGAAATTAGTTCTAAATTCAGAGATTCATTTAAAAAATAAGTTATGTGAGAATATAACAAAATAGTAACAGTCAACGACACATTTTGGCAGGAAAGGAGCAACATGAGAAAAAAAAAAAAAAAAACCCAGTGGGTCCATGGACATTATTTTCTATCTAAGATTTAAATGTGAACTTATAGCCCATAAAGACACTGCGTTGGCTAGCACGAAGTAATAAAAATACATACAAATACATAGTATATAAAACATTTATATGATCCATAGAAAGAATCCTAATATTAGCATGGAAAAATCAAGTACAAAAAATGCCAAAAAAGATATAATGACATGCATGGGAAAAAAAATTCTCTCATATGTATAATTGGAATATTAAAAGGAGAATAGAGAGAGATACAGGAAAAAAATAAATATTTACAAAAATACTGCGTAAATATTTTCAAATGCTCTTGGAATATATTAAAACACTGATTCAACAAAATTTTAAAACTCCAAACAGGACAAATATAAAGGAAACCACATATAAGTTCATCATAAATAAACTGCTGAAAAAGACAAAACAAATAAACAAACAAAAACCTAAAAAGCTATTGGAGAAAAATCATCATTAGTTTCAATAGTTCTGGAAAAAAGTGAGCTAGCCTAGAATCCTATACCTAGCAAATATATTATTCTTAGATAAAGGTAAAATAATAACATTTTCTGAAAAATAAAAATGAAAAGAATGAATATGTAAGGGCCTACTAAAGAGAGTTTTGGCAGAAGAAAAATGATGCAAGTTGGATCTGTAGAAAATATATGAAAGAAGGGCAAAATATAGTGACTTTTTAAGTAAATGACAATAAAGTCTTATGAAATTTATGACGTGCAAATAAAATATATAGAAATTGTTTCAGAGTCTCCAAGTCCACCTACATGTATTGTAATTCACTAGAAGGACTCACAGACTCAGCATGTAGTTGGCCCCATGGTTTAGATTTATTATAGGAACACAGCAACATAATAATACAGTTACACTAGATGCACAGCTGGGTCAATAAAGGAAAAAGATATAAGCAGAGTCTGGAGCAATCCATGTGCAGGCTACCTATACTTTCTTCCTCTGATGAGAGCTCACACAGAGAGTACCATCCCTACAGCTAAGAAAATACAGCAACATAGTGCAGTAGTTCTGCCCAGGGAGACTCATTTGAGACTAAGAGCTTAGGATTTGTATTGGGAGCTTTTCATGTGGACATACTTAGCTCAACTACTGGACTCTCAGAGGAATACAGATGTTCACTATAAATCACACTGTAGGCACAGAGAGACAATTTATCAGGAAGAAATTTGGAATCAAAGTTTCCAGATGCTAGCCAAGGAAGCCCTTCTAAAGACAGCAGCCTCAGGCCTACATTGTTAACTCTTTTCTGTACAGTAATAGTAGCACAAAAATAGAAAGGGGAAAAGTTCAACTGTTATAAGGTTCTGTCATTGCTCAGCAAGTGATAAAAAAAAATTGTAACCCTGGAGTAACAAGAAAAGGAATAAATAAGGATTGAGAACAGTCAAGATAGTAGATGAGAAAAGAAAAATGATATGAGAATACCTGACTGATGTAAAAGAAAGAAGTAAGAAATAAAGGGGAAAAAACTAGTGCTATAAATAGATAACACAAAGTGAGATGGTAGATATAAACCATAAGATATCACATACTGATGTAATAGTCTACTATAAAACAAAGATCATCAGACAGAAAATAATAAACAAATAAAAAGACAAAACAATTAAACAAAAAATGCAACTATACATGTTTATAAGAGATACACTTTAAATGTAAAGATACAAGTCCTTGGCCATGCCACCTTGAACAAGCCCAATCCCGTCTGATCTCGGAAGCTAAGCAGGGTCGGGCCTGGTTAGTACTTGGATGGGAGACCGCCTAGGAAGTTCAGGTGCTGTAGGCATAAAAAAATTTAAAAAATTAAAAAAATAACAGATTGTAAGATGACAAGGCCCTTTCAATCTGTGAGGTCAACCAAGGGTTGCCTTTCAATCTGTGAGGTCAACCAAGGGTTGCCTCGCCTAAAAAAGAAGAAAAGAAGAGAAAAGAAAAGAAAAGAAAAGAAAAGAAAAGAAAAGAAAAGAAAAGAAAAGAAAAGAAAAGGGAAAGGAAAGGAAAGGAAAGAAAAAAGGAGAAAAGAAAGGAATGGAAAAGATATACCATGTGAATATATCAACCAAAGAAAACTGGTAATGTTACTATCCCACAAAAGGATGCATATAATGGGAATAATAATCCAAATTTGTATGCTTCGAACACTGCACGTATAGAAAACACGACAGAAATATAATATTACAATGATATCATTTACAATGGAAAATCTCAAGGGATATATTTAATGAAATATTTTCAAGACTTTTACACTGAAAAACTAGAAAACATGATTAAAAATTTAATAAGACTTAAATGAATGAAAAAAATATCATGCGTATTGATAAGGTATATTATATAAATAATAATTTTCCACAAATTGTTTTATAGATTTGCAGCAAGTTCAATAAATATTTTCAAAACAGCTCAAAAAAGTGAAGGCAATCACTTACTAAAAGAACAAATTTGGAAGATCATACAATCAGATATTAATCTCAGAGGAAGTTATATTAATTAAAACTATGTGGTACATCTGTTGAATAAATAGATCAATGAAACATATTAGTAATATAGAAATTACCTACACATGTATTGTCATCTGATTTAGACAATGAAGTGGGTAAAAATTGTCAGAACAACTTTGAACAGGTAGAGGTAGAAGTTTAGGGAGCATAGCAGAAGCCCAAGGCAGTGAAGTAGGGGAATGCTCATCTTTACAATTAAATCTGCTTGGTCAGGTGACTGGGTAAGGGCACGAGAGCTTTCTTGGATGCTGTAAATGTTTTCTATTAGACTTACATCGTGGTTACATAAATGTATACATATGTACAATTTTGCCCAACTCTTAAGATTTGTGCACTTTACTCAATAAATGAAAGAAACAATGTTCTATGAATTACTGTATATTGGGGTTAATATATGTTATCAAGGCATTGGGGGCATTATTTCATGTGGAATAAATCCAGCAGCAGAAAAAATAGTCCAAAGGTCAAAACTCATACAGAGCTTCTCACTGAGTGATTAGTAATGGACTCACTGGGTACAACGGCAATTGGATTGCCCCAAAGGCAATTAGATTGACATAAACTAAACACTAGAAGTTAAATAAGTGTTGGGGAAATGGTGTACATGCAAATTAGAAGACTAAAAGAGTGCTAAGTTTTTCTCTTAGCAGAAATTCTTCTATGAACATTTTGGAGACATGATATTTGGGACCCATCACTTGGGAGGAAAGATTATGTCATAAGAATTGATGATCAAATGATTGGAGATTTGCCAAAGTCTCAGAAACAACTTTGAACAGCAGAGATTTAGGGAGCAAAGAAAATTTATATGCTATGATCAGCAGAAGCCCAAGTGTTAATATTTAAATTCAAAAGTGATAACTGAAAATCTTAACCTGTTTCCACATGCAGATATTTTAGGCAAAACTGAGAAAAAAAACAAAATTGTCAAAAAAGATTACTAGTTGTTCTGTCTAGTGCAGATTTGCTGTATCACCACTTTCCATTGTCTTTGAAATATTCTACAGGACTATAATTGTAGAAAATAAGTAATAATGCATATTATTCTTTTCTATAAAAATACAATCCAATTATCTGGTAAAACACAACTGAGTATTAATCTGTGGATAATGACCTGTTTTGCATCTACTTGAAATTCATTTCAGCCTTGATGATTATTTATGTGCATTCACTGAATTCTCCTTCGAATCAATGTTTAATGAGTTAAAGTGGCTGATATGTGTTCATCTTATATTTGCATGAGTATCATGATATCTTTTTAAGAAAATATTCTTTAACGAGTAAAAGATAAAGCTCTTAAATTGTGGGTAGTAGCTATTAAGATGGCATTTTAGACTTCTGGAGTTAAAATGACAGCTTAATATGTGTCTATTCCCATCTACCTTTTTCTATCATATGATGTAAAATAGTGCAGTAGCTATAAAAGATAGTATTGAGGTTGCTCAAAAACATTTAAATTAGAACTGCCATATGATCCAACAATTCTACTTCTGGGTATGTATCCAAAATAATTAAAATCAAGATCTCGAAAAGATATTTGCACTTCCATGTTCATTATAGCATTATTCACAAAAGCCAAGAAATAACTCAGGTATCCATGGCAGATGAATGAATAGAGAAAATGTGGTATGTATATACAATAAAATATTATTAAGACTTAAAAAGGTAAAAATCTTACCATTAGAGATGATATGGATGAATCTAGAGGGCATTATCCTAAGTTAAATAATTCAGTGAGCAGAAGGACAAATACTGGGTGATTCATTTACATAAGGTATCATAGAAAAAGAGAATTTTTTTTAATTAAGTTTATTGGGGTAACATTGGTTACTACAATCATATAATTTTTGAGTGTACATTATAATTTGACATCTATATATTCTATTGTGTAATTACCACCTAAAGTCCAGTTTCCTTCAGCTACCATATATTTGATCCCTTTTACCCACTTCACCCTAACTCTACCCCCTATATTTGAATCCATTTATCCCGACTACTTCTTCCCTCTTCCCACATCCCGTACCTTCTGGTAATCACTAGTCCATTGTCCAAGTTCCTGAGTCTCTGTTTGTCCTGTTCATTTGTTGCTTTTAGGTTTATATCCCACATATAAGTGATATCATGTGATTTTCTACTTTTTCTGTCTTGCTTATTTCACTTAGCATGATTTTCTCGAGGTCCATCCATGTTGTTACAAATGGCAGTATTTCATCTCTTCTTATGGCTGAGTAATATTTCATTGTATATATGTGCCACAGTTTCTTTAGCCAATCATCTATCATAGGACAGATAGATGTCTGTCCTTTGGTTGCTTCCATGTGCTGGCCCCTGTAAATAATGCTGCTATGAACATCGGTGTGCAAATATCTTTTGGGATATGGATTTTCATTCCTAGTAGTGGGATTGCTGGATTATATGGTAGATCAATTCTTAGGTTTTTGAGGAACCTCCATAGTGTTTTCCATGGCGTCTGTACCAATTTGCAGTCCCACCAGCAGGGTATGAGGGTTCTTTTTTCTCTGAATCCTCTCCAACACTTGTTATTACTTATCCTGTTGATTATAGCTATTCTAACAGATGTGAAATGGTATCTTATTATGGTTTTGATTTGCATTTCCCTAATAGCTAGCGATGTTGAGCATTTTTTCACATGTTGGTAGGCCATTTGTGTGTCTTCTAGGGAGAAGTGTTTGTTCAGGTCCTCTGCCCATTTTTTGATTGGATCGTTTTGTTTGTTTGTTTGTTTTGTTTTGTTTTGTTTTGTTATTGAGTCATATGAGTTCTTTGTTTATTTTGGATATTAGCCCCAATATCGGAGGCATTGCTTGCAAATATATTTTCCCATTGAGATGGTTGTCTCTTTACCTTGTTGATGATTTCTTTAGCTGAGCAGAAGCTTTTCAGTTTGATGTAGTCCCATTCATTTATTTTTGCTTTTACTTCCTTGACTTTGAGGTCAAATTCATGAAATCCTCTTTAAGTCCAAGGTCCTTGAGTTTTGTTCCTATGCTTTCTTCTATGCATTTTACTGTTTCAGGCCTTATATTCAGGTCCTTAATCCATTTTGAGTTAATTTTGGTGTGTGATGATAAACAACAATCTAGTTTCATTCTTTTGCAGGTGGCCTTCCAGTTTTTCCAGTACCATTTATTGAAGAGGCTTTCCTTTCTCCACTGTATGTTTTTGGCTTTTTTGTCAAAAATTATTTTCCCACATAAATATAGGTTTACTTCTGGATTCTCGATTCTGTTCCACTGGTCCGTGCATCTGTTTTGCTGCCAATACCATGCCGTTTTGATTACTGTAACTTTATAGTATAACTTGAAGTTGAGCAGAGTGATGCCTCCAGCCTCGTTCTTTTTTCTCAAGATTGCTTTGGTAATTAGGGATCTTTTGTGCTTCCATACAAATCTGATGATTTTTTGTTCTATTTCTCAAAAAAATGCCGATTGGATTTTGATGGGGATTGCATTAAATCTGTATAATGCTTTAGATAATATGGTCTTTTTAACTGTGTTGGTTATTCTAATTCAAGAACATACAATATCTTTCCATTTCTTTGTATCTTCTTTGATTTCTTTTAATAGAGTCTTGTAGTTTTCATTATAAGGTCCTTTGTTAAATTTATTCCTAGAAATTTTATTCTTGTTGTTGCAATTGCAAAAGGAATTATTTTTTCCTTCTTTTTCTGATGAGAAGTAGAAAATATTATAGGGATTGTCAGAAGCTGGGAAATGGGGGGAAATAGAGGGTTTTTTTCTAAGGATACAAAGTTTCATTTAAGCTACATGAATAAATTCTAGAGATCTGCTGTAAAATGCAGTGCCTATAGTTAACAATATGGTATTACACACTTCGATATTTGTTAAATGGGTAAATTTCATGTTAAGTGTTCTTAACCCACACAGACACACACACACACACACACACACACACACACACACACGAACACAAGAAAACTTTGGGAAGTGTTGGTTTTGGCATATGTCCAAACTCAAATTTTATACATTAAATATGTGAAGTTTTTTATATTTCAGTAATATACCAATAAAGCTACTAAAATATAACATAAAATCAACTATTTAGATATAAATTTAAGAAAAGCTGTTAAAAACTTCTATATGGGGGGAAAGGATTCAAGATGGTGTAGAATGTAGAGGCAATGCATGCCTGTACAAAGCAACCACACAAAAATTATAACAAAAATACAGAGCAACCAGGACACAGAGTCACCAGAGGTCTGGCTGAATAGAAGCCCTACAACTAGGTCACCTTAAATAACACGTCACTTTAAAATGGTAAGGGGAGAGGAGACGTGAAATGGCCTGGTTCCACAATTGTATGTGGTAGCCAAGAATTGGGAGGGCTATCTTGGCTGCAGAGCCACTACCCCCAGTTGAGAAGCAAGGGGTCCCATTGCGACTTAGCTTTCCACCCCAGGGTGCCAGTACTGAGAAGAGAAGTCCCTACAACCTCTCACTGTGAAAACCAGCGGATGTTGTGGCTGAGTGAGACAGAGGGCTGAAGGTAGTAGAGATGTTCCTTTTAAAGGGCTCATGCCTAGCCTTACTTGCTGATGGACTTACTTGCTGAGAAGCCCCAAGCTCCATGTCAGTGGCAGCAAGACTCAGTTTCTGACTTGGTCCCTTGAGGCACCTATAAGCCCAGCACAGGTGGCAGCCATATGTGGATTGCTGAGTGACTCTTACAAGGTGGCCTGGAGGTGCACAGGCTGCAGATGAACTGGCCTGAAGCTGGACTCCTCCCAGGTCTGTGCCAAGGGGCCCCACAGCACACCTACTACATAAAGCCACTCTACTAAGACCAGGAGACTTAGCAGCCTTTCCTAATACATAGAAACAGACACAGGGAGGCAGCCAAAATGGGGAGACAAAGAAGTATGTCTCATATGAAAGAACAGAACAAAGCTCCAGAAAAAATAATTTGCCAAAATGGAGACAAGCAATCTACCAGACACAGAGTTCAAAACACTGGCTTGAACTTAAGGATGCTCAAGGAACTCAAGGAACTTAAGGATGCTCAAGGAACTTAGGAGAAGAGTAGATGAACTCAGTGAAAACTTTAACAAAGAGATAGAAAATGTAAAAATGGAGTTAGAAGACATAAAAAATGAAGAATACTATAACTAAAATGAAGATTATATTAGAGAGAATCAACAGTAGATTAGGTGAAGCAGAGAATCGAATCAACAATTTAGAAGATAAGGTAGCAGAAAACACCCAATCAGAACTACAACGAGAAAAAAGAATCCCCCGCCCCCCCAAATAAAAGAGTTTAAGAGATATCATTAAAGATATCCCCCTCTGAGATATCATTAAGAGTACGAACATTTGAATCATAGGGGTACCAGAAGTAAAAGAGAGTGAGCAAGAAATTGAAAACCTTTTTGAAGAAATAATGATGGAAAATCTTCCTAACCCAGTGAGATAAATAGACATAAAGCTACAGGAAGTTCAGAGAACCCCAAACAAGATGAACCCAAAGAGGCCCACACCAAGACGCAGCATAGTTAAAATGCCAAAGGTTAAATTCAAAGGGCGAATCTTAAAAGCAGCAAGAGAAAAGCAGTTACCTACAAGGGAACTTGCATTAACAGTCAGTCGATTTCTCAACAGAAAATTTGCAGGGCAGAAGGGTTTGGCACAAAATAATCAAAGTGTTGAAAACCCAGGACCAACAACCAAGATTACTTTACCCAGCAAAGTTATTTAGAATCAAAGGACAGATAAAGAGCTTCCTAGACAAAAAAAAAATCTAAAGGAGTTCATCACCACCAAGCCAGTATTACAGAAAATGTTGCAGGAACTTCTTTAAGAAAAAGAAAAAAATATATATGTATCAAATGTCTAAATAAAAACTGGCAATAACTACATATATCTATCAACAAGTACTTCAAATGAAAAAGAATTACATGCTCCAATCAAAAGATAGTGTGGCTGAATGGATAAGAAAACAAGACCCTTACATATGCTGCCTGCAAAGATTCACTTCAGATTAAAAGACACACAGTCTAAAAGTAATGAGATGGAAAAAGATATTTCATAATGGACCTAGAGAGTAGTGTGCTGAGTGGAGTAAGTCAGATAGAGGAATATAAATGTCATATAATTGCATGCATATGTGGAATCTAAAGAACAAAATAAACAAATAAGCAAAAAAGCAGAAACAAACTCATAGATATAGAGAACATTTTGAGGGTTATCAGATGGGGGGGTTCAGGCAGTTGATGGAAAGGGAAAAAAATAAGAAGTACAAATTGGTAGTTGCAAAATAGTCATGGAAATAGAAAGAATAGCATAAGGAATATAGCCAACAATATTATAATAACTATGTATGGTGTCAAAGGGGCACTAGATTTATTGGGATGATCACTTCATGAGTTACATAGATGTCTAATCACTATGTTGTGTACCGAAAACTAATATAGTATTATATGCCAAGTATAACTGACAAATAAAAAATTATTATTAATTTAAAAAAAAGCTTCTATGTGGAAAACAATGAAACAAATTGAGAAATAACTAGTAAGACCTAAAAATTCTTCAGATATAGCAGTATCATTGTTTGAAAGATTCCTTATTATAAAAATGTCAATTTACTGAAAATTGATCAATGATGCCCATGCAGTTCAACTGACAATTCCAAAATATATTTTTTAATTTTTGGTAAATTTCTATATTGTTTGTTTTGTAGAAATTGACAAACCAATTCTAATTTAGAGGGAAATCCAAAGTCCAATTATATACATAACAATTTGAGCAAAGAAAAATAAAGGTGGATACTTGTTCTACTGAATATCAAGTCCTTTTAAATAGCCTCGATAATTAATACAGTGTGGTACTAGACAAGAATAGACATATAGAGCAATGGAACAGAATAGAGGGCCCAGAAAAAAACAGGTATATATGGTCACTTGGACTTATGATCAAGTATAATTTAACCAGTTAACATGTGAAATAATACCTAACTTTATTAATAAAGAGAGAAATATACTCAGTCTTCTTGTAAGTGGAAAAACCCAGTCAATTTCCTTAAACCCTTTGCTATCTGTCTTTCTGGTTATTTATGATTTATTTATACATATAAAAATATGCTGTGCCTTATAATGGTTCTAGTTGACATCACTGTTAAAATTAATAAGATTTTGTCAAATTGGATTCCCGGCCAGGGTCCTTTTATCTGCTCTGGCTTCTCTGCTCCCACGCTCGCTGTACCTTTTCTTATATCTCCTCCCTCCCCTAATTAAAGTCTCTTCTTGCCCCTTGGGGCTGCATGAAAAAAAATATACATAATTTTAATTAAAAATTACAGATAATTGTATTCTTTACAAATTGAAGGCTTGTGGCAACCCTGGCTCAAGCAAATCTATTGATGCCATTTTTCCAACGGCATTTGCTTATTTTGTGTCTGTGTCACATTTTGGTAATTCCTGTAATATCTCAAACTTTTTTCATTGTTATCTTTGTTATGCTTATCTGTGATCAGTGATCTTTGATGTTACTACTGTGATTGTTTTGGGATACCACAAATCCTGCCCATATAAGACAGTGAACTTAGCAATAAACATATTTTCTGACCGCTCCACTGACCAACTGTTCTCCATCTCTCTCCCTCTCTTCAGGCCTCCCTATTCCCTGAGACACAGAAATATTAAAATCAGGGCAATTAACAACCCTACAATGGGCTCTTACGTGTTCAAGTGAAAAAAAAGTCACATGTCTCTCACCTTAGATCAAAAGCGAGAAATGATTAAGCTTAGTGAGGAAGACAAGTCAAAGGCCAAGATAAGCCAAAAGCTAGGCCTCTTGCCTCGAATGGCCAGCCTATGAACACAAAGGAAGAGTTCTTGAAGGAAATTAAAGTGCTACTCAAGTGAACACACAAATGATAAAATAGAGAAACAACTTTTTATTGATATGGAGAAAGTTTTAGTGGTCAGGATAGACGATCAAACCAGCAACAACATTCCCTTGAACCAAAGCCTAATCTAGAGCAGGGTCCTACTCTTTTCAACTCAATGAAGGCTGAGAGAGGTGAGGAAGCAGTAGAAGAAAAGTTTGAGGCTATCAGAGGTTGGTTAATGAAATTTAAAGAAAGAACCCATCTTGTCTCCAATGCATAAAAGTGCAAAGTGAAGCAGCAAGTGCTAATGTAGAAGTTTCAGCCAATTATCCACAAGATCTAGCTAAGATAACTAATGAAGGTGGCTACATTAAACAACTAATTTTCAATGTAGATGAAACAACCTTATATTGGAAGACAACACCATCTAAGACTTTCATACCTAGAGAAGAGAAGTCAATGCCTGGCTTCAAAGCTTCAAAGGACAATCTGTCTCTCTTTTGGGGATTAATGCACTGGTGACTAAGTTGAAGCCAATGCTCATTTTTCATTCTGAAAATCCTGGGGCCCTTCAGAATTATGCTAAATCTACTCTGTCTGTGCTCTATAAATGGAAAAACAAAACCTGGATGACAGCACATCTGTTTACAATGTGGTTTACTGAAAATTTGAAGCCCACAGTTGAGACTTACTGCTCAGAAAACAAAAAATTCCTTTAAAAATATTACTACTCATTGACAATCATCTGGTCACCCAAGAAGTCAGATTAAAAACGTATAATGAAATTAATGTTGTTGTCATGCCTCGAAAACATAACACTCATTTTGCAGCCCATGAATCAAGTAATGATTTAAACTTCTAAGTCTTATTATTTAAGAAATATATTTTATAAGGCTAAAGCTGCCATCATTACTGATTCCTCTATGAATCCAGGCAAAGTAAATTGAAAACCTTCAGGAAAGAATTCATAATTCTTGATGCTATTAAAAAAATTTATGATACATGAGAAGAGATCAACATATTATCATTAACAGGAGTTTGGGAAAAGTTGATTCCAACCCTCGTGGATGACTTTGAGGAGTTCAAGACTTCAGTGGAGGAAGTAAGAGCATATGTGGTGAAAATAGCAAGAGAGCTAGAATTAGAAGTGAGCCTGAAGAAGTGACTGAACTGCTGTCACCTCATGATAAAATTTCTAACAAATGAAGAGTTGCTTTTTATGGATGAGCAAAGAAAGTTGTTTTGTTTTTGTTTCTGATACAGAATATACTCCTGGTGAAGATGCTGTGAAGATTTTTTGAAATGAAAATAAAGGTTTTAGAATATTATATAAACTTATATAATAAACAGCATGTTTTGAGAGGATTTACTCCAATTTAGAAAGAAGTTTCACTGTGGGTAAAATGCTATCAAACAACATTACATGCTACAGAGAAATTTTTCATAAAAGAAACAGTCAATCGATGAGGCAAACTTTAGCATTGTTTTATTTTACAAAATTGCCATAACCAGCCCAACATTTAACAACTAGCACATAGATCAGTCAGCAGCCATCAACACTCCACCAGTAAAATGATGATGACTTGCTGAAACAATAAAGTATTTTTTAATTATGTTATGTACATTGTTTTTTTAGACATAATGCTATTGCATGCTTGATAGAGTACAGTATAGTATAAACATAAGTTCTATGCACTTGGAAACCAAGACATTTGTGTGACTCATTTATCATAATGTTCACTTTACTGTGGTGATCTGGAACCAAACCTTCACTGTCTCTAAAGTATATATCATCATTATCACAATAAGTGAAAAATAAGAGAATAAAAGTGTATTGACTGCCTATTATGTTATACTTAGATGATTTTTTGGATGCTGCACTATGATTATTTTGGCAATTTTTTTCTTTTAATCATTTGACAAAGATAAAAATTTTAGGTTCGTGGGATTTACACTGAAAATTTGTTCTTTAATTATCCTCTGTTACTCATTCGCTGAAAAAATAACTAAAATTCAAAAGTCAGTATTTTGAGTTGCATTTTTATTAGTGTCACTTTCCTGAAAAAAACTTCTGACAATTTAGTCTATTGCTCTCTCTATTAACTATTTTTCTTACAGATGTATATGGAATTTATCAAAGTGCAGGGAGAACGACCTGTCATTTGATTAGTGGTGGGGCTGAAAATTGATGTTGTACTATTCCTTAACGTCATGGATAACTAAATACTTTGGAAGAAAGTTGAATTATTATGTTTTAATTTCTATATTTATGCAATTTTTAAGTTTTATATTTTTCCAGTAGAAAAAAATGAAGAATATGAAATTCTTTGCTTTTTAAAAAATGATGATTTGTCAAAATTCAACAATAAAGATTTGCCATTTTCACTTGTTTTGCTTCACTTGTGTTGTTTTTAAATATTAGTTTTAGAGAAACAAGTATTTCATAATAACGCTTAAAGAAATTTGACTTTGCAAAATAATCTCCAAAATGGCATTTTTATCATTTGAATATTTCCCCTTCCTCAACAGACTCATTCTAATTTTTCTAGACTATCTACTTGTGAAAACTTGTTGAAAGAATCGTTTATGATGAATTCTGATTCTCGCACTTTTCTAACATTTGTGTAATGTGAGTTATTCTGCTATTTTAGTCTTAGCGATATCTCTATAAACAGGAAATAAAATCTACTTCAAAGTGAGTTGATGAACATTAAATTTGACAGTACATAAAAACACTCAGCAATGTGACTATCACACATAACTTATATTAAACTACTAGGATACTCATTCATATTTGCAATTTTCTGGCCTACTTTAATTCATTTAATATTCACTCATTGGGCCTTTCTGTTTTTACTCCTTGACATAGGAGACGATAGTTTTTAAATACTCATAACTTTGGATAGAAATTCTGAAAAAAATATAATCATAACTGCTTATGTCAACGCTGGTATTTAAAGGATGCTAGAAAATTGTTTTAAATGTTTAAAAATAGGATAGAATTTTAATTTAGTTTTCATTAAATTGATTTTATTCCATAGGTTAAAATCATTAAATTTACATAATTTTACTTCAATGTTTATATTGCTCTCATATGATTAAGAATTTAGAATTTAATAATGTCTATTAAAATAACCCATTATAGAGATTTATTAAAATACACATGTTCAAATAATTTTTAAATTATTTAATTTTTTTAAATAAATGATTTTATAATTATATATTTCCCTGATTTTTCAAGGTAATGTTTTCACTGATGTGGATTTTACAGCACTTTTTGGTCACTTGGTTTCCTTAAGTTAGCACAATTATTAAATTAGCAATTTTACACATGTTTAAAGCTGAATTGACTCATCTAATGATACCAGTTTTGTTTCGAGAATACTATTGCTTGATTTTTATTCTTCTCTGAGACTATGTTACATTTAAAAAATTATACCTAATTGAAATAATTAGACAGTCTATTACAGTTCCATCTGCTGTGCATCACAGTCATGCTTCATTGTGGCTTACTGACAAAAACTGTGTGAAACTGACAGGTTCTGCTTTAATAAAGTCACAATCTAAAAATAACAAATTACCTGAAATAATTATATAAAGCACATCACAACTTTTTGAACACATTTACTTCTCTTCTCACCATGTTATTATTTTTTATATAGTATATAATTGATTGTGGTGATTATTTTTTTATTTCACTAAAGAAATTGTTATAACATTTCTTGTAAGTCAGGTCTAATGGCAACCACTGTCCTCAATTTTTATTTGAGAATATCTTTATTTCTTTCACATTCGAAGAGTAATTACACAGGATACAGAATGCTAGGTTGGTGTTTTCTTCTCTCTTTCTTTTGTGGTTTCTGAGAAGTCAGGTGTAATTCTTATCTTTGAACCTCTATTTGTAAGGTTTCCCTGCTTCCTTTGGCTTCTTTCTGGATTTTAAAAAAGTTTTGATTTTGTGTTTTTTTTTAATTTTTATTATTTTTTTTTAGCATTATTTTTTCTTGGTATTCTCTGGCCTTCTTGAATGCACTCTTAATTGTCATTAAAAGTGTCTGACATTAATATGAAGAAATTCTCAGTTGCTAATTTTATTTTTGTTTTTTTCCTCTCTTCTCTTTCTTATAGTCCCATTACACATGTGTTACATTTTTTGAAGTCGTATCGCAGTCTTTGGTTATTCTGTTCTGTTTTCTCTCATTCTGTAGGTCACTACTTCATTTTGTTGATTGCTTCTTTTGCCGTTCATTAGCTTTTAAGTTTGATGTAGTCTCATTTGTTTTCTTCTTCTTCTTCTTCTTCTTCTTCTTCTTCTTCTTCTTCTTCTTCTTCTTCTTCTTCTTCTTCTTCTTCTTCTTCTTCTTCTTCTTCTTTCTTCCTTCTTTCGCATGTGCTTTATATGTTATCTCTAAAAATTTTGCCAAGAGCAGTATCAAGAGGATTTTCCTATATGTTTTCTTCTAGATTTATAGCTTCAGGTCATACATTGAAGTATTTAAGCCATTTCAGGTTAATTTTCATGAGTGGTATAAGATAGGAGTCCAATTTCATTCTTTTATATGTGAATATCTAGTTTTCCCAGTACCATTTATTGAAAAGACTCTTTTCTCCATTGAGCAATCTTGGCTGTCTGTAAAATATTAATTGACTGCAAATGTGTGGGTTTGTTTCTGGGCTCTCAATTCTATTCCGTTGTTTAATGTGTTTGTTTTTATGCCAGTATCATACTAATTTGATTACTATAGGTTTTTAATATAGTTTGAAATCTGGAAGTGTGGTGCCTCAAGCTTCATTTTTTAAGATTACTTTTGCTATTCAAGGTCTTTTGTGCTTTTATACTAATGTCAGGATTTTTTTTTTTCATTTATGTAAAAAATGCCATTGGAATTTTGATATAAATTGCATTGAATCTGTAGATGGCTTTGAGTAATAAAAACATTTTAACGTATTAACTGTCCAATATATAAAGACGATATATTTCCATTTATTTGTGTCTTCTTCATCAACATCTTATACTTTTAAGTGTACAAGTCTTTTAACTCCTTAGATAAATTTACTCTTAAGTGTTTTATTGTTTCTAATGTCATTGTAAATAGAATCATTTTTAAAATTTCTTTTTTCAGATATATCTTTTTTAGTATATAGCAATGCAACTGATTTTAGTATGTCGATTTTACATCCTAAAACTTTATGAATTCGTTTATGAGTTTTAAAAGTTTTTTGGTGGAGTCTTTAGGTTTCTTTATCTATAAAATCCTGTCATTTGCAAACAGAGACCATTTTACTTCTTTCTTTTTTATTTGAATGCCTCTTCTATTTTTTTCTTGCCTAACTACTGTGGCAAGGACTCCAGTACTATCTTGAATAGAAGTGGTAAAAATGGACATCTTTGTCTTGTTTCTGATTTCAGAGGAGAAGCTTTCAGCTTTTCACTGTTGAGTATGATTTTACCTGTGGTTTGTCATATATGAGCTTTATAATATTGAAATATGCTACTTCTATTTCTGATTATCATGAAAGGGGGTTGAATATTTTCAAATGCTTTTTATACATCTGTTGAGATGATCCCATGATTCTTATCCTTCATTTTGTTAATGTGGTTTATCACATTAATTTGCATATTTTAAACCATTCTTGTATCCCAGGAATGTATCTCACTTAATCATAGTATATGATTCTTTTAATGTGTTGTTGAATTCTGTTTGCTAGTATTTTGTTGAGAATTTTTGTATCTATATTTATCAAGGATATTGGCTTATAGTTTCATTTTCTTGTAGCATCCTTATGTGGCTTTGATATCTGTGTAATGCTGGCCTCATAAAATGAGTTTGAGGTGTTACCTTTACTTTATTTTTTGGGGGAAAAGTATGAGAGGAATTGGAATTAATTATTTTTTAAATGTTTAAGAAAATGTACTGATAGAACAAACTGGTCCTGGGCTTTTCTTTGCCAGGAAGTTTTTGATTACTACTTCAGTCTTCTTAATCGTTATAGGTTTGTTCAAGTTTGCTAAGAGAGTAGAACTTAAATGTTCTCATCACAGACACACACACACACACACACACACACACACACACACACGTGTAATTATGTGAGACACTGAATATATTAACTAACCAGAGGTGGAAATCACTTCCCAATATATGATAACAAATTATGTTATATGCCTTAAAATTATATGATGTTATATGTCAGTTATATCTCAATAAAGCTGAAAGAAGAATAATGTATTAATATTGCCTCATTAATTATAACAATTATACCACAGTAATGCAACATATTAATAATAGGAGGAAATTGAGGGATATATTGTACTTCTCTGTGCTTTTGCTCAATTTTTCTATAAACCTGCTCCAAAAAGTCTATTATTTTTTTAAAGCTGATATTCGCAATAACAATCAAACATATAGAATATACTTAAACTGTTTGAGAAATATGTCATGTTTATCAGAGGAAAATTATGAATCATTGATAAATTATATAAAATAATATAAAATATATCTTAAAAAAGGAAAATAAGAAAATTTTCAAAGATTTTTTTAATTGGAAACTTAAATTATTTTTATTGCAATGGTACTTTGAAATATATATAGAATTAAAACAATATTTTAGTTTTAAATCATTTTTATTGAGGTGTACTTACATATAATAAATTCATCTATTTTAAGTGAATATTGGTCACATGTCAACAGATGTATATTTTTTTTTTTACTATTGCCACACTAAAAATAAATAGACATTTTTATCTCAAGGCTTTTTCTCATATTGCTTTGCAATCAATACCTGTCCCAATGCCAGCAACTTACAATCACTGGTTTTTCTGCCATCAATTTTTGCCTTTTTTTTTTTTTTTTGAATTTCAAGTAAATGGACTTACATAGTTAAAAAATTGTTGCTGGATCTTAAGAATAGCCTGTTCTTGTAGAAGTCAAAGGACTTGAAATCACTCTCAAGTGATGTACACTACCAGTGTCAAAATAAATTTCTACTCTATCATATCTAAGCAGTGGGTTTAGTGCATTTCTAATTTTATATTTTTGGTAGATCAGAAATTATGATCAATTAGAAGAATGTTCTGTATACATATCTAAAATATAGGTTCTCAAATAGGAATGTGGTTTAACATTTTTGTAATGTGGGAAACACTATCCTTGGATCCAGGAGGCCTGGACCTAGTTCTGCCATTTTTATTATCTAGCAATATTATCTGGATCCATCATTAAACTTCTCTGAGACTCAGTTTCTCAAAACAAAGGTACTCTATAATCCAAGTCTTCCAGCTACTGTAGAAATACAGGAAAATTCTCAGGAATGCAAATATTTTTAACTCTAATCATAACTTTCAAAATTTCTCATGTTTAAAAAGTGAGAAAATCTGCTATACCTTAAAATAGGTACCACTGTTACTAATTAATGGATTAAATTTTGCATTGACTAATATATGGTATGTATTTGTGTATCTGTACATATTTCTATTCAAAGATATATATACATATAATTATGCATATATAAAATACATATAAGATGCAAAATATTAATATATAAAAACATGTACATATAATAATTTAAAATAACATTGCAATTAGTTATGGATAGTATCACAAAAATAAATATTGACAATACAATATTATGTTCCTACCTTAAATATTCTCTTTGGTAGGAATATAGAGACATTATATTTTTCATTTTTCAATATAAAATCTGTTGTTTTTTTGTCCTCGTTTGAAATTCACTGTCCTTTTGTTTAAAAACCCACAATTGTGGCCATATTCAGTGTTTTTTCATCTTCTTTATTTTAGAAGTGTCATGATTTTGACAACAAAGCAAATATATTTAACAATTTGCAAAATTTACCAAGAGAGGATGGTTTCACACAGCTGTATTCAAAGCATTGGAAAAAAAAAGTTGTCATTTTTTTGTGTCTACGTAATTGAACTGCAACAATACCATGAATTACTTGTTAATTATAATATAGATTGGTTTATACAATCTGAGTTTTTCCAAAATGCGTGATTTCAGAGCAGCTGTTGGGAAGACACCTTAGTTCCAAACTAAACTTCCATCTTATAAATGAATTTCATACAAAGAAATTCCTGTGTGGAGAACATGCATGAATTCTCCTTTTACATTTGAATAAACATTTATAAGAAAGAAAAATACTTAAATACAAGAATATTTTATTCTCAAAGAGGGGAAAGGAGAATTTTAAAAATAGAATATATGTTTCCAAGTTTCAGGTAAATTAAAACATGATTCTAATGTACCAATAATTTTTTAACTCTCAAGTACTATTTAGTAACTCATTTTATCTGGTTGGCTTCAGTTATTTTCTTAATAAATGAGACTAGTCCAAACATTCTCTAAATTTTCTTCAAACTCCATATTTTATTTATAGCTTACATAATTAAGTTTAAACATATGATCTCGCTTTAAAATTTTGTTTTATAATAAAGACGAAATAAGAATAATAAAACAGTAATTTAAAAATAAACTAAAAGATATAAAAATTATTATATTAAAACTCCTTCAATAATTGTACCAATATATGGTTAATAACTATGTCATTAGTAAACAGTTTACTTTAGCAGCCTACATACTAAAACTATGGTATAAATAAAGAGTCAGCAAAGTATGGCCCTTGGGTCAAATCCCATCTGTGATCTGGTTTTGCAAATAAGGTTTTATTGGCTAATGGTCCCATTCTTTCCTTTACATATTGTCTGTGGCTACTCTAATGCTGCAACAGCAAAGTTGAATAGTTGTGGCAGAGACCTACTGGCCAAAAATATTTACTATCTGTACCTTAATAGAAAATGTTTGCCAAACCCCAGTATTCAAAAATAATGTTTTATAACACCCCAGAAAAAGTTATAAGCACCATAGGCAAAAGTAGCCAGGTTGAATTTTAGTAAGATACAAAATCACAGAGAAGCAACCAACAAAAATCTGGATTGAGAGAAACCTTATAGGTTAGAGTATCTTGTCTACCATAGGGTTATGTGTGAGGTGGGGGTCTGGGGGAGGAATCTAATTTAATAAAGATTAATAGAAAAAGTGCTCAACTGTATGGTGTAGACATAGTTTGATATAATTTGCATCCCAATTAAATGCTATGTACAGTTGTTTTTGTCTCTACTCATGGATTTTGCTCATTTCCAGAGTTACCTAAGTTAGCACATTTTTCTATACCAACTTCAGGGAGATAGTTTGACATGTTTTTGTTAATTGATTTTAATTTTTAGATCGTTTTAGGTTCACAGCAAAACCGAACAGAAGGTACAGAGATTTTCTGTATACACTCTGTCCCCATTTATGCATAAACTCCCCCATTACCAACGGCTGCCATGAGATTGGTATATTTGTTATTATAGAGATACCATTATCACCCAAAGTCCACGTTTGCATTAGAATTTAATTTTGGTGTTGTGCATTCTATGAGTTGGGAAAAATATGTAATGGGTGTATCTACCATTATAGTATCATACAGAGTATTTTCACTGCCCTGAAAATCCTTTGTGATCCACCTAATCATCCCTCCCTCTTCCCCTACCTCTGATAACTCTGATCTTTTTATTGTTTTCACAATTTTGTCTTTTCCAGAACACCAAATAGTTGACATCATATAGTAAGCAGCTTTTGCAGATTTACTTCTCTCACACAGTAATACTCATTTAAATTTCATCCATGTCTTTTTATGGCTTGATCATTCATTTCTTTTTAGTGCTGAGTAATATTCTGTTTGGATGTACCACAGTTTATCTATACACTTACTGAAAGACATCTTAGTTGCTTCCAGGTTTTATCAATTATGAATAAGCCACTATAAATATCTGTGCACAGATTTTTATGTGTACATAAGTTTTCAACTTGAGTAAATACTAAAGAGCAAAACTACTGAATTGTATGGTAAGCGTATGTTTAGCTTTATATACAAAAAAGTGCCAAACTGTTTTCGAAAGTGGCTGAACCATTAGGACCAGTGGCTGGACCATTCCCACAAGCAATAGAAGAGAGTTCTTGTTGTTCCACATCCTCATTAACATTTGGTGTTGTTAGTGATCGGAATTTTGGCTATCCTAATAGATGTCTGGTGGTATCTTGTTGGTTTAATTTGCATTTCCCTGATGACATAGGATGCAAAATAGTTTTCATGTGTTAAATTGCAATCTACATATCTTTTTGGGCCTGTTAAGGTCTTTGGCTTATTTTTTTCATGAGGTCGTTTGTTTTCTTATTGTTGAGTTTTAAGAGTTCTTTGTATATTTTGGATAACTGTTCTTTATCAGCTGTGTGTTTTGGAAATATTTTCTCCCAGTATCTGGTTTGTTTCCTAATTTTCTGATGCACTTCCTTTCTTTATGTAAAAATGAGTTTCTGACTGATAACTATTTTCTTTTCTGGGAAAAAAAAATTAAATTTGTCTTGCAGGTCAGGTCTACTGACAATAAATTCCTTTTTTTGTTGTTATATGAGAAAGTCTTTATGTTTTCTTCACTTTAAAATATAATTCAACTGGGCACAGAATTCTTGTTTTTTAATATTTTATTTTAACACTTTAAATATTGCATTTTATTTTTACTTGTTTCATCCTGATGAGAAGTTCACTGTAATTTTTTTCTTGTTCTATATGGATAAGATGTTTTAATTCTCTGTCTTCTTTCAGAATTTTGTTTGTCTTGATATCCTTCAGTTTACATTTGATATCATATTTTGCTGTTATCCTTCTTGATTTTGAATGTTACATCTTTTGAAATCGTCGTGCAATTCTTGAAAATTTTGTGATTTAAAAAAATCATGTTTTTCTCTTTATTTTGGGAAGTTTATAGTGACTTATATTCAAGCTCATTGATTTTTTTTTCTCGTGAAATTTTCTGATGAATCTATCAAAAGCATTTTTTTTTCTGTTATAGCGTTTTTGATTTCTATTATTTCCTTTTGTTATTTCTTACAATTTATATCTTTCTACTTACATCATCTATCTGTTTTATATTTTCTGTTTCTTTCCATTTCCATGACATATATTCCCATAATATATCAATCATGTTTATTAAATTCTTTGTCTGATAATCCCAAGATGAGTATCACATCTCAGTCTGTTTTTGATGTTTGTTTCCTCAGACTGAATTTACTTGTGAGCATGTCTTGTAATTTTTGTTGAAAACTTTAGTATGTAGTTTTACATTATTCTGCCTGGGCATATGTTGCCTGTAGCTGTAAGTGCCAGATGTCTGAATTCCTCTGGTGTCTTTATTTTGCTTTTTCTGTTGTCTTTGGACTTCCCTAAGAACTCCACCTTGAATAGACACTGTACCTTTTATTTCTGTAACCTAATTAACTGTAACCCATTATTATTTACTGAAGCCTTGGTAACATGAGGGTGAGTTAAGAAGGATAAACACCAGTCTACTCTTATAATTAAATTTTAGACTTTTAGTAAACATGTGCACCTGGGCTGTGACATTCACACGTGTTTCTTATTTTCTCTCACCTTGGTAGAGGAAAGAAGGCTAGAGAGTCCTGCAAGGGGAGAAGTTTCTTTTTCCCAGGTAGGCCAAAATTTTGATACAGGTTTACTCCCTGAGGGGTAGGACTTGTCTGTATGGAATCTTCTCGACATGTTTCAGAATGATAACTCTTCCTCCCATCCTCCAGAGCCATGGAGGGATCTTTCTCAGCTCTTCAATGTGCGAATCTGGTACAATTTCTGCAAGAAACCCATGAATGTGTGGGGACTATCCTAAGACTGTGGTCCCCCAGGACTTTCTCACTTTCACTCTAGTCCACATTCAGATGTTAGCTTAAGAATTGCCATTTAAGCATTCCTACCAGTTTATGATTCCAACAGCTTCTGCTTCAATGAAGCTGATCTCAGCTATGACTGTGGATTTGCCTATCTCTTTAGATTTTAGGGTAACAGTTTGTTGTGCAAACTAAGTTCTATTATGGGTCAAGAAAAGTAATTAATTTTCAGTTTGTCCAGCTTTTTCTTGTTTAAGCATGCTATAGCAATATTCATAGTCTTTACATGTTGGAGCTGAAATAGGAAGCTCTGTTATTTTTATCACAATACAAACAATAGCTACCTATTAAGAATGAGAATATTAAGAATGTAACAGGCTTAAGCTGTTATAACATTTTATAATTTTGACAGTCTCTTTAGTCTAGAATTAAAACTTTAGAAATTTCACCTTAACATGCTGTGAGATTGTTTAAAAGCACATTCAGTGGAGACTTATGTAAGCAATTTTGAGGAAAAGACAACAAAGTACTGAGACTAGACAATTGAAATAGACTTCTGCTATTATACCACCAGCCACGGTAATTTTCTTTGGGTTAAAAGTTAAGATAGATAGAAGTGAACTCATTTTTTCCTCAGAAATGAACTCAAATTTCTGCTTTTTAGATTAGTTCCCTGAAGGAGAACAAATATCATTTATGAAGTTCTTTCTTCATTGACAGCCCAAAAGATGCAAAGCAGAAACTTAGCAGTAGGAACTGAGAAATTTCTAGGAAAAGAAGTACAGGTGCCTTTTCAACTAAGTCAAGAAGACCATAAAGCATGCAGAATGAGAAAAGCTTTCAGATGTATGAAACAAACAAAAACTTTCAAAATTGTTATGAGAGTCTTGGGAAAGATATTTGCCCTCTATTAGCACTACATTTGCTATATATATATATAAAGAAATTTAATAATTACCTGTGGGAAAAAGAAATAAAGATAAAACACAATGTATTTAGCTAGATTTTTCTGATTTAGTAACAATAATTTACTGTTGTAAAAAACAAAACCCTATTAGAACATCTAACATTTAACTGCAATTTAAGAAAATAAGAGTCAGAGGCAAAAGTTATTTAAACAAATTTATTTTTTTAGGTTCTTGCAAATGGTGTATAAAAATTTGAGAATATGTGCTTATGTCAAAAATTGTCAAAAATTCAACTAACATTTGCCATAAAAAATGATAAAGTTTTACTGGACAGTGCAATAGTTTTAAACTAATAGCACATGTAGTCCCAAGCTAATAATGTACATCTTGCATTTCGACCTTAAAAAAAAAAATTCCACAAGACTTGCAATAAACAGGACAAATGGAAGTAAAGCCATTTCAGTATATAGATATCATTAGGACTTCTTGGCATTTTTGTTCAAAATTTTTTTTAACTTCTGCCATAAACTTTAACCAAGAAGTAGAAAAATATAAATTATACTTTCTATAAGATATTGATTTACTTCCACAATGACTCCCGGAAACTGGGATTCTAAGAGATTCACATGAAATATCAAAATAGCTCAATGAGGAATTGAAACATTTACAACCTGGAAAAAAAAGCACATATCCATGTGTCTAATGAACTCTCTCTCCTTTGCTTCTTCTGTGGCACAAATTGATTCCCTTAATAAAATAAACTTTATCAAAATCCATGTAGTATTGCTGAAACTTTTAAGTGAAATTCTTTTATATTTAATTTAAAATATCTATATTTTAATTAGACATGTTCATATACTCAATAGTCAGATCAAAATAAAACCAAAATAATGAAATTCTTTTTCTGGTTAGCAATTGCTTTTTTATTTATAATTGTCCATATATTCTCACAGTATTAGTTTAAAATTACTTCAATTTAGTATATTTCTGAAAAAAACATTTACATCTAATAAGAAACAACCTTAATGTAAACTATAAAGTTATTTTTCATTCATAAATATATTTATGAATTTATTTCTTTTCCAAGAACAGATGTCTATCAAAAAATTTTGTTCTTATTTATAATTTTTGGAGATATAATGATAGTATATGTCTGAAAATGTAATTTAAGAATGTTTATAAAATATCATAATCTGAAATAGCATTATATTGTCATAATTATTTTGAAGTATATTTAGGTAAAATCAGATATTCACATGTACTTACTTATAACAAATTTTATTATAGATTTTTAAACACTATATGCCTTTTTATGTGCATAAATTATTTCTCTAAAGACTTGTGGTCTCTCACTTGAGCAAAAGTGTAGAGGAAAGTGTTGGCTTTTGGTATACAACAGAAACTATTCCCCATGTGGTAAATAGTCACCAAAATAATAAGGATGGGAGAAGAAAGGGAAGAACTTTTTGATTTTGCCTCAGTTTGAACACTGTATTTTTTTCTGCTAAAAACGTTATACGTGTGATTAGACACTCAGATTGGTCCACAAAAGCAATTTTAAATTATTATGATACTAAAATATTGTATATTCTCAAACCTATTATTTTCGATTTTTAAGTGTCATACACTAAATTAGAAAATGGTATACATATCAGCAGAATTGGGCCAGCTTATATTTCTTTTGTTATCTATAAAATAATTGATTTATATTTTAAAGTAATTATTTTCTAGTGAACATTGCCATGTATAAATATTTAAAGATAGCTGAATATTATTGATTTTTTGTATATTTGATAAGGTATATCTTTTGTTTGACCTTTTACTTCATTCAATGAATTTTTCAGTCTATATAACGTACCATGTATTCTATTAAGTTGTGCGAAGCACAACTACAATTTACCCTCCCTAAGTTACAGAAAGATTAGAATAAATTGAAAATATTCAGAAAAAGTGAAAAAGAAAAATTTTGCATTTTCAGATAAGAGATATGTAAATATACGGAGAAAAGGCAAGTCAATTTACGTAAGCATGGGACTCAGACACAAGTCAGTATAAATGACTCACCACTTGCAGATGAAATGAGTAAGGCAAGAAATGGAGAAGGTAGATTGAGTAACTGTTGAGCAAAGAAAAGAGAGACAACAAAAGTTATTTTGATACTCTAACTCTCTCTACACTTACTGCAGTACTGTTATTAGAAAAATGAAGGGCAGTAGGAGAAGCACATTTGAACAGAGATAACTTTTGCTTTAGACAGGTAGATTTGAATGTTTCAGCTAGCCTTTTAAATTTCAATCTATAATTTTAGAGAACAGTGAAAGCAAGAATAATTTCTCTATTTGCTCTTGTCTTGAAATATTGTGACCTTTTAGTCAATTTCCTTGCCTGGTTTTTTATATATGCTACATGGAATAATTCTATTTCTATGTAAATTGACCTTTGGAATCTCCTCATTATTGCTGGCATCTTCTGACCTCCTGTAAATGTAAAATTTAGTTACATTTATTTAACAACTACTATGTATCAGCCATTTTGTATTTATACAATTTGCATAATCTTGGTACTTAAAACTTCCCAAATTATTTTATAAATATTATTATTGGAAAAATAAATTTTATTTCATAATTTTCCACTGTACATCAGAATAAGTTCCTGTTATAGATTTATCTAAAAAGAATCTAAGTGGATATGTTTTTAACAGACCCCCAGATAACACTAAGAAACACTCTTCTACATGATCACTATGAAGTGTGCATGTAATGTGATGATTATTGCCAGTATGAGTGGTCTAAATAGAAGTAACTCTTTGATAGAACAATTGTTTAGTATTTACTTTGAATACTTATCAGAGTACCACTTCTAATATAAAAGTGAATGCAAAGATGTTTGATTTTAAAGTAGAAGAGCTTTCTTTTTTTTCTCATTTTGTAAGTTAGAAAATGTTTGCTACATCTCAAATCCTAAAAAAATTTTATATACATATATATATAAATAATTTGAAGAATAGAATGAGATTATGTTAAATTGTAATATTCATGGCCCCATGCCCTGAGTGCATGAAAAAGAGACTGTGAGTTTTTTTGAAAAGCTCAAATAACCTTGATTTGAAGAAATCTTCTGAGCATCGTAACTGCCTCATTAGGCAAGCTGTTCACCAGCTGATTGTCATTGCTCTAGGACAATACAGAACAAGAACTTATTTCTCGTCTTTTTTGGTTGCAGTATTCAATAAATTTATCCTGTAGAAAGAAGCAAGGCAAAAAAGTAATTATCTTAAATCCTAAGTGTAGCAATGATAATACATCTATGAATTCTCTATATAACTTTAACTTTGGCTGATAAATGTAATATAACTATGGAATCTAGCCAAGAGATCATGAAACCCTCCCTTTTTTTTTTTTAAATAAAGTCAATTGTTTGGATGATTTAAGTAGAAAAAGAATGTATCTAGGTATATTTATAATGTTAATATTTTATTTTTAATTAGAGTTTTCAAGTTTTTAAATTTTGTAGTAATTATGTATACTTTTAAGTATTAGATTCCCTTCCACTTATTGTATTTGAGTCACATTTAATATATGTCAAAACTGATACCGCTGAAAGAATTATGTCCTAATGTCTTATGAATGAGACACTATTGCTCAATTTATGTACATTTAGTATTTTTATATCTTCTTGAATAATTGATTATTTAATGCCCCTTTTTTATTCTTAATCTTCCTTGTTCTGAAATCTGCTCTGTCTGAAATTATTATAGACTGGCTTTCTTTTAAGTACTGTTAAATATGGCCCATTCTTTACTCTGAATCTATCAGAGTCTTTATATTTAAAATTGGTTTCCGATAGAAAATATACGATTGGGTTTCTCTCTTTTTTTTTAATTCACTCTGAAAATTTCTGTATTTTAATCAGTATGTTTAAATCATTCACATTTACATATAATCCATTTTTTCCTGTCTCTCTGGAGAACACAGATTTATATAGCCATTAATAAACAAACTGGGCTTGGGTGCTGCCAGGGGAGTTTTAGACTTTAAGTAAATTATAAATCATTAGTCAGTTAACTCACTTCCCCTTTTGGTGATCAAAAGTCAAAGTTCGATTTCCAAGGGCTCTTGAAGATAAGCATAGAGCTTCCCCAATCCAGTTGAACTTCCCTTGAACATTCTTTATGAGTTCATGTATAAAATTTTAAACATGTGATCAATTAAATAAAATATTATTTATATATACCACATGATGGATATGTATGTGCATGGTAAAATTACAAAGAAAAGCACACAAATGAGAAACAGTATTCAGAATAGTTATTAGTTCTTGGAAGAAAGGAAGAGGGTAGGATTTGGAGCAAGAACATGGTAATTTTCTAAGATATTGGTTATGAGTCATTTCCTAAGATGTGTGGTTCATACAGGTATGTTTCTTTTATTAGTAGTCATTACACTGTACATATTTTTATAATATATAATATCCTTGAACTTATTTTCTGTGTACTATTCTAAATGTTTTTGTCTTTTAACTCCTTATAATTTTATAATGATACTGTGAGGTATCCTCATTTTACCAAAGTGAAAACTGAAGTATAGTGAGGTTAAGTAAATTTCCAGATACTACATAGCTAGTAAAGGTGTCATCTAGTATGTTGATGATTGAGATAAAGTCCCCCAAATCAGCAACGTTCTGTTTGAAATTTCAAAAGATTGACACTACATTATGAATTCTGATTTGGGCTTACCAAATGGTGTATCTCACCTTTATAAAATGGGATAACTTTAGACTTTGCTGAATATTATGGGCATTTTGAAAGATAGAGTTTATAAGTAAGCCAGTTAAATTAAATAAATACAGATAGAGAAAGTAATATTTGAAAAAGTAATAAAATACCAGTGGGATATTTGGATAAGTCTAAATAATAGCCACTTATTTTGTAATTAGCCAAATGAGGAAAAATATAAAAAATAATTTAGTAAACAGAATATCTTATTCACAAATATGCTACAGGTGAATGGCACCCAAATTTTGGGAAAAAATGTTCAATTTATTATTTGGGAAAATTCTGTTGCCACTCAACTAACAAATTCAGAGAGAGAGAAAAATTATGAAGTTTTTTTTTTAGCTTCACATATATGAGAATCTGCTTGCTAGTAATTTTTACAGAAAGATAACTGCTAAAAACAACTGTGAAAAATCACCATGGTTGTCATGTTTGAGGATGATTGTCACATCACTTAAGGCTTACAAGCTGTTTTTCTTCACACTTTATTAAGAGTGTTAGGTAAAGGAAAATTATCACATTAGTTTATCTGTGATTTCACCCATTTCTATATAATATTAATTTATAATAATATGAGAATCTATATTTAAATATTACTACATCTATTTTGTCATTAACAGTGTAAAGATGACTAGAACTTTGAAGCATATGGAAGGATGTTCGGATTTTAGAATTTGTTTTTAAGTGACTATTTTAATTGATATTTGACTTATCTCAAACTAAAAGCATTGCGCCAAATGATAAAGACACTGACAAAATATATACACAACTAGATAAAACATTTTGGTTTTCTTACTTTATATGATTTAAGAAAAAAACTGCTTCTCATGAAATGCCTTTTATAAAAAGCAATAGCCTGAATTATTTTTTTAAATTAAATCTATTTATAAGTTTATAGGGTCTTATAACTTACTATAATTACCATCTGGATCAAAATCCAAACTTCATCTGTAACATCAAAATACAATTTATACTTTCCATACACTGGTTGTTAATAAAGAGGAGAAACATGCAGACAATATCATTATACTAATTAGGAATGGCAGTAAGAAAAAAGAAAGATATCTTTTGCAGAGATCTGCTTTATGAATTTTAGCAAATAACTGATTTAAGAAAGCAAAAATAACAGGAAAAATTTAGAGTAATAATTTTGTAATATTTTGAAATATATAAATAATAATAAAATTACTATTATTACCTTTGAAGATAATATAATATATTTATTGCATCAATATGTTTAAGATAAAATTTTTATCCCTAATAATTCTAGTAGCCACTTCTAGCCTATTGAAATGGTACAATGGCAAGAACCTTATATGATTACATTTAGTGTTTATGGCAATCACATGAGTTGAACATGATAAAACCATAATTTGTAGATTAAAAAATAGCAAAAATAAATGAAGTTTGGGATGTTAAGAAAATCACTTACATTCCTTTAGGTAGTAAGTATATACAAAGTATGCAAACCTAGGTCTGTGAGATTACAAAATCTCTGGCTGACACATTTTAGCCAGAGGATTGGTTAGAGCATCAATGAAAGTAGAGGTGGGGTACATAGCAGAGGTCTCCTTGCTTTCTTCAGAGAGACAGAGAAGTCAAGCCACACATTGTGGGCTTGAACTCATCCTATCAATAGGCAGAAGCTGAAGATTCATTTTGCACTTCTTTTGTAAAGTGACCTCCATTACCTATTTCTCAAAATATTCACTCCAAATTTCCATATCAATTTAATAGATTTTAAAGCCTTTAAAGCTCTATCAGCCAGCTTTCCCCAGTACTCCAGGATCCTAGTGCACAAATTAACCCTAGAAATAAAATAACATAAGCTTCCCATGAAATGTGCAGGCCTTTCTCCATGTAAAATACTGCAGGATTCATTGTCTTAGGCATCATGATAGATTAAATAAAAGGGCATCCTGTAGCAGTTTACCTTGGTTTAACTAAATCAGTTTTATCTCTTTAAATACTAATCTAAAATCCAACTCCTCCAGAAGATCATAAGTAGTCGACATTATTGGCAATTTAATTAAAGGGCATTTTCTGTGTTGTCATAATATTTATATGTGCTAATCATTCATAGGTTTTATTCCACAATAGTAATCAGTCCATGGCAGGATTGATTGATAGTAGGGTGTCTTATATAGAGGGAGATTGTAAATAATTATTTGTAAAATTCAAGCAATAATAGGATTTTATAATTCTAGATTAAAGATAACTAATTTAAAACCAATCACTGATAAATTACCTGAGCAATATAAACATAGATTTAAATAATTATTTTTTCACTTTCATAGATATTACACCCAAATTAGTTAACCATGTGACTTTATATATGCAAGAAATATTGTTCATGTTAAATCTGAAACTAAATATATGAATGTTAGGTAGCTAGTCAAATATGAATGATAAGAAGGAACAAAAGAATAGGGCTCCAGCCTAGAGACTGCTCAAAGAACACCCTATTGGTAGTTACAGAATCCCTCCTGCATCCCCAGAGACGAAGGACAGGAGGGTCATAGTCTTAGCTGGCCTAATTCGGCTACACACAAACAGACGCCTGCATACTACCCTAATTTGCCTACATTTTTGCTTCATTATAATACTATGTTTATGCCTGGAAGTTCATGAATCTAATATAACACTGAATTCTAGGTAAGCACATGCACGATAGGCAAAGTTATATAGCAGCCAGATGTCAATCAAAATTTCCTCACTTGCCAATAAGCTAGGAACACCTTTGGAACCACCTCTTATGGCCCAAATATAAGGCAGACATGCCCATTTCTGGGTACTCTTTTGCCCTTCTGGGCTCCCCTCCCTTTTTACTTCTCTGGGTTCTCTCTCTTTTGGGTAGCCTTTTATGACCGCTTTGCCCTTTTGTAGCCATTTCTGCCCCTTTGTGTTGGTTACAGTGCTGGGATCATGTTCCTCCTTGGGGCATTCTTTGTCTTTCTAAAATATACTTTTAATAAAACTGTTAAATCTCAATGATCTGTGATTCTTCACTATGTCATTTGAAGAAGAACCAAGGAGAAATGCTGACTATACATCTGTGCCATTGTTCTCTCCCTACCCCCTGCCATTGGAGCGACACCGAACTCCAATCAGCCCCAATAGTGACGTAAGTAATTCCTTGAAATTATATATAATATATAAAATAATGAATGTATCATTTTGCATGGAAATTCCTGATTGGATTAATATCATTTTAGAAAAATAAAGAGACAAAAACATATTTTGGTTGTGCTGGCTGAAAAATTACTGCTTGGCTGTCGCCCATGGGAACATAATGCTCTAACAATAAGCTTTCTGCTTCTGTAGCCCTGCTTGCACAACTTACCTATGGGTTGACAGTTAGTAAAAAGAAGGAAAATAGACTTATGTGTTCAAACAGGATGAAGAATGGGTGTTTAGGGCTTAAAAACTCTGTACTTCTACATTTCAGGGCTGCTTGATTTGGAGTCTGCGTACTCCTGGCAGACCCAGCTGGTTGAATAAAGAGTGTGTTTCCTATAACTCACTGATTTCTGGTGGTCCATGTGTCTATTGGGGGCTGGTGGCTACAACATGGGCAACACAGATAGTGTTTTATACTTATTTCACGGCAATCTTTATGCTCCATACCCTCTCATATGGTTGGTTTAAAGGTCACAACCACAAAAACGCCAACAGGCTGCCCACTGGAAGTTTCAACTTCACAGCTCAACTCACTTTCAAAGTGAGTGGAAATGTGTCCTGGCAAATTATTGAACAAATGTTTGAAATGACTAAAACATTCACCTATTCCAAATTAGACTATTTAATCCTCTTATCAAGGCCTCTGCCTATAGAAAATCAAACATGATCTTCTTAAAATGCCCTAAAATGAAATTTTTATAAAGGGAAGATCATAGACACTAAAAAAAAGAAAAAAAAAAAAAAAAAAAAAAAAAAGCATGTTACATTAGAATTGAAAAGGAATTGCAAATGCACAGAAGGAAACTTCATGAACTCATTAGTTATAAAGGTTGATAACAAGTACTGTTCCGCCCAGTTTTTATATTTAGGGTGGGTGTACATTTTGCATGGATTTTATTTAAAACAAGAAGAACAAGGGATATTTATTTTCTTTACTTGACCTAACTTTATCACTGAAAGAGCTGTGCAGCCATCTAATTTTGGATTGGTATTCATTTTTGAAACATTTTTGGCAAGCGATTTTGTTTCTCTACCAGTTCCCTTCCCTCTAATTTATTTTTAAGTTAATGAAGAGCATTGTGTCGATTAGATAGCTCATTCATAGAACGCCTTGAAATTAGTTGCTTTAACAAAGAAAAATTCGAAATAAGTACAACAATTTATAATGCTTATGCTAAAACTTTCTGAAATATAGGCCTGTTTACACTTTAATTGAGTGCAATCCTAGAATTTTTCCCTTTGAAGTAGATTAAGAGAAAAACAGAAAAAATAAAATAAATAGAATAGAGAGAAATCAGGAACTAAGTAATTCCTGACTTTTCTATGGAATAGATATGAGTGAAATTTAAGAATATTTCTGACTGTAATCTTTCTCACAGAATTCTGGAAGATGATCACAGTACTTATTTCCTTCTAAAATTTAAAATTATTCACAAATGGAAACTAATAAAGAGAAACAAGGAATAAAACAAGAGGAAAAGATATTGAAACTAACTTTCTAATACTATATTTGGCAATTCGTTTTGAATATATCTTTTATTAGAACTATTTGGTGACATCTTTACATAATCAGTGACTATGCTAGATTTTTAATAGGCAGAATATATTTTAAAGTGGCCATTTTAAATTTCCTTTTTTTATTTATTTTTAGTCGCTAGTTAATACTCATATGTATTCTAACTAGAAATTATCTTTCTTTTACACTTATAACTTGATTTATGTAAATATTCAGATATCTTTAGAGTGGTTTCTCTTTAGGTTTTTTTTTTAATAATTTTTTCTTTAGCATAGTTTTAGATTTACAGAATGATTGTCAATGTTACCGTTGTGATCAGAATGCCGGTAACACATGCCTCTCAGTCCTCATCACTGATGAAGAAATGAATTTCCACTTAGTGACAATTAAGAGAGGTATTATTTATTAAAGGCACATTCTGAGGTAGAAGACAGGTCAAACGTAACTGGGTAACCATGTAGAAAAGAGGATACGCACCACGTGGGGGTCCGTTTACAGCCAGGGAATATAGAGGGCTGTACCCCCCAGGGAGGGGGAGGTCTGTGTTATATTACTGGCCATAATGGGTGGTTACAAAGGCGGTCCTAGGCGATTGGCATCTGAGGTCATTTTGATTGACGCTTGGCTGCTATTTAACTTTGCTTAGTGCACATGTGCTTACCCAGAATTCAGTCTGTTATAATTAGATTTATAAACTTCTGGGCATAAACAAGGTATTATAATGATGGTGTAATGAGGCTGAAATTGTGGACAGATTATGGTAATACCTTCTGCACACGTGTCTGTGGCAGGATTAAACCAGCTATAGATTATGGCCCTCCTATCTTTTGTTCCTTTGTCTCCCAGGATGCAGGAAAGTTTCTCTAAATACCAATAAGGTGTTCTTAGGCAGTCCCTTGGCTGGGTCTCCATTCCTTTGTTCCCTGTCACTCATGTCTGACTAGCTACTTAACATCAAGATAATCCAGAGAATTTCTATACACCATCCACTGAGCTTTCCTTATTATTAACATCTTATATTAGTATGTCACATTTGTCACAATTAATAACATATTGATTCATTATATTAGTTGAAGTTTATACTTTTTTCAGAAATCATCAATTTTTCTCAAAAAGAGACCTGTCTTTTTTGCCTCATTTATTTGTTTATTCAATCATTTACTTATATCAGTAGACACTCCACTGGTAAATATTTATATTATATTTTGTGTTCTAATCCAATACTACCTTTTTTTTAACTCCATTTTTTTTTTGGCCATTTGTAGCTCTTTAATTTGGTTTTTGTGTCCTTTTGGAATTCTCATCATGAGGATGTTTTTAGTTTGTTTTAGCACTTTATTACTTTTTGATATATAAAATGAATAAGATTATCTGGTGTATTTGAACATCAGTATAAATTTTCTATCAGATGATTAGCTTGAGTGTAAAATATGAGAATTAGTTCAAAGTTAAAACATACATTTAGTCATATTGTATGTAGATTAGAACTTTGGAAAGCTTATTATACTCCAATTAAGAAAGCATCAAAATACAGAGATTAAAATTTGTTAGAAATGAAAAATAACATATTTTACAGTTATGGGTTGAATTCTTTCACCCTAAAAAGATATGGTGACATTCTAACCCCCAGTATCTGTGAATGTGACCTCATTGAGAAATAGTATCTTTGCAGATTATATCAAGTTAAAGTGAGGACGTGCTGAATTAGAGTGGGCTCTAATATTGGCTGGTATCCTTATAAGAGGAGAAGCAGCACAGACACGAGACACACAGAAGAAAGGTGGTCATATGAAGACAGGGACAGAGATCAGAGTTATGCTGTCAAAAACCAAGAAACACCTGGGGCTACCAAAAGCTGGGAGAGCAAGTAGGAATCCACCCCTAGAGACTTTCAGTGAGCATGGCTTTGCTGATCTTCATTTTAGACTTCTGTCCTCCAGAACTGTGAGAGAATACATTCCTGTGGTATACTGGTTGTACATGGTACACTGTTGTATCAGTCCTGGGAAACTAATAGAATTATTAAATATCAAATTTAGTGCAAAACTCAAAATATTACATTTAGTCATTGACAGATCAAAATATATTAAAAAATACATGACATAAAATATCAGAGTAAAATATATTATTAGAAAACATCTGTTTTGTTTATAATCAGTGTTAAGCTCTGTTCTAGGCATTTTGCATGGATTATGTTACAGTAATTCTCTGATATGAAACAGTTGATATATCCATTTTATCTGCTTACAAACTAAAACCTAAAACAGGTAAATGGTTAGCATAGCAGATAAGTATCAGAGTCAGGGTTTGAATTTTAAATCTACGCTGTTTGACACCACAGTCAATAAACCTCAAACTCCTCTCTCTCTCTTTCTCTCTCTCTCATGCACACACACACACCTACACACATCTCTGACTACCTTTGGATTTCTCTAATGGTCTTATTTTGTTGTCTATTCACTTTTTAGCTCTATGTTATTTTTCTTCAAAAAGCTAACATGCTTCAAAGAGACTGTATCTATAATTTTTAAATATCCATTATCCATGGCATATTTATATAAACTGGTCATATAAGTCCAAAATAAAACCCTCAATGAAATTAATCAAAGACAACTTCATATGTTGCATTCATCAATCCCAACGAAAGACAATTATATCAAAAATAATATTGTATATTTTAAAGTTTCTTTAAAAATTCTGTTTTTGTTTATATGCCTATTTTTACAAAATAGTCATAAAAGCTCTTAGAAAGAGGAAGAAATAAAACAAAATTTCAGACTACTTAGAAAATTGCCAAATACTGAATATCAAAACCTGTGATAAATACCTAGGTATGGTCTTAGAGACAAAATGGAGCTTTAAATACAGTTAATATTTTTTTTAAATCATAAAAATAAGTTAACTATATGTTCATCTCAATTATTTGTTTGGAGAGAGAAGTAATAGTTTATTGGTGAAACAGATCAGGAAACAGGTATTATACATTTAATGAAGTTTATTATTAAGGAGATATTTCAAAGTGTGATTGCACTACCCAAAGGACTTTGCATTAACCTGGAGCTTACAAACAGGCAAACTGTTACCATCTTTGGCCTAAAAATAGGAGGGAGTGGAATGGTAGCGAACTACTATCAGAAAGAGTTGTGGAGACAGGCCATGAAGCCGCCATACAGGAATTCTTCTCCAGAGAAGGAACAAGAAAATATGAACCTCAACCTTCCTCTCTTCCCTCCTTCTAACCTCCTATCTGGAATGCTAATTCAACTAACCCAACCTAAACCAGAATACAAGAAACCTTTGATGCAGCCATTACAAGTGAGCCACCAGGAGAAAGAAGAGGTATCAATAGATGGGCCTTGGACTTGAAGAGTAAAATTGACTCAGTTGTCATATATACTGGATGAATAGCTTCTCTGATTGAATTCTGATTGATTAAGCCTAATGGTCACATTGGCAGAGTTTAAGAGCTGTAAAACTGCTGGAACTCTCACTGTTAGGTATATAGCCTTTCACTTAATCACACTATTTTTAATAAATTTCCACTCACAGAGAGCTTGAATCTTGGAGTCCACTCTTACAGTTTCAGCCACCCAATAAATGAAATATACAGTATTCTGCATGAGCAAGAGTTGGAATTACCGGTCAGTACAAAAAGATTCAGGGTACTTCAATTCTACTTTCAGCTCCACATTTACCTTTTATTTAATAAACTAATTCCTGTGACTTTCTGGGATTCTGAGGTACCATCAGTTTACTTCTGGCTGAAATTTCAATTTGGATAGATCTGCAAAATTTTGCATGTTTTTATCTGCTATTTACTTCCAAAATGTAGCTGATTTTGAAAATTTCTATATTACTTAAATTTTCCCTGTAGTTTAAATCCCTTTACTTAAATTCGAACTTGTAATAAATAAGTTTACACTAACAGTTTTTTTCCCACTAGTTTTTAAAATCGTGTTATTCTATAGGGATTTATTTTCACATAAATTGAACTACACTCTAAAAGGATCTTGTGGTAAGATATGGAAATCTAATTACTTAAGTAAATATTCTGTGACATACATGTAATAATGTCTATAAATTTAAGGTAATATAAAAAGTAAAAACTGCGACTGTACATGGAAATAGATAATATGTATCTTTAACATTTTCAAAAACACACAAAAATGCATATTTTCTTTAATGCACTGTTACCATTTTTTCCTCATAAGAGTAAACTTTTTTTTATAATTTTAACTTTGCTGAAAAATTTTATTATGCTATGATTTTTTTCTCCTGTTAGTTCTTTGATTATTTTTTGCTTTCAATCATGAAAATAAACATGAGCCTTATTGTTTTTATCAGTATTGTTAGAGGCTACTGACCAAACACTATGCTAAAGTATCATTGGAGCTATGATCCATATCTTTTATTGCCAGGTTGCTGACTTCTGCAAACAATGATGTAGGTCACATGAGCAATGTCTGATGCCTGTTGATAGCTCTCCTTAAGGCTGACATGCTATACATGGGTTTTTTAGCACTGTTCCTCTGTAGCATGACTGCTCTGTGTTTAGGGATTTAGCCAACTTTCTTACAAGATTATTTAGAAATATGTTATACAGCAAACCTAATATAAACAATAACGCTGTGAAATCTAATGTTATCTTGTCAACCAATTGGTACACATGTGTTTCTTTCTCTTCTAATTTGTGATGAATAAGCATCATTTTTCTGTGTTTTTGTTTAGATTCCTCTGGAAAAATTAATCTGGTTTACTATGCAAACAATTTTCAAGATCCTTTAAGATCCACTCCATAAAATTCCTCCTTTGGAGTCAAATCTGACTCTTTCTCTTAAATACTGAGAACAGAGTTTCACAGTTGTCAGAGATTATACCCTTTGCCTTTTTATATTAGGCATCAACTCTTATTACTTACAACTGTCATGTGGTTTAACACTTTTTTTGGAGTAAAACTTTAGTTTTTGTATTTCTGTTAAAAATTCCCCATTTCAGCACAAAAATAATAAAGAAGGATAACTTTATCCTTATTTGTTTGAAGAAAATAATATCAATATTCATATTTCTGTACTTAAAAAAGTTAAAGTATGTACAATTATAATTCTCTATAGTTGTGGAATTAATGTAATATAATGTTCAAGAAAATGTTTTTTAAATAGTGTCCTGAATATAAACTGAATAACTGTGTAACTTAAGACAATTGACTTAAAACAATTAATTAAAAATTATTTGAAAACACTTAAAACTTACCTATAAAATGGGAGAAATACCCATCTTGAGGAAATTTTGTGAATATTAAATGAGATAATGTATGTAAAGTAATTAGCAAAGTTCTAGTCTTTGTATCAATATCTAATAAATAAAAAATGTTATTAGGCTTTAAGGTTACATTAAATTTACAAATTTTATCTTTAACTCTGATGATTAACGGCTATATTAAAGTTTTTTTCCATTTATACACTAGGGAGTACTTCAAATTTTCAAATTGAAATATTAGTAAGAGACTAAAATTTGATTTATTAATAAGTAGAAAGGCAGAAAAATACATTAAATCTTATTTCTTATGCAAATTAGAACAATAAAATATTATAGAGGAAAAAATAAGGCTGAAGTATGTATATGAACAGAATAAAATGAATTGCTGCAAAACATAAATTACCTATACTTGTGTTTGCTTACCGTAAGATCTGCAGAAAAGAATTTCAATCTTCCGGAAGCCTAAACTTGCAAAGGGCAATGTTAGACCTATAGATTCAGAAAGTAAAACCCTTGGCTCTATCTTTAAACTATAGATAAAGCAAAGAAGATGATTATATGTGATTAATATATTCAGTGCATTCAGCCACTGTGCAATTGCATGTTTGACTTAGATTATTTAATTATATAATGGTATCAAATTGGACACATTATTGACAGATCTTCACAACTTCTCTCTTTTGCATATAAAACTAGAGTAGATAATAAAAATTCCTTTTTTTTCCCCTCTCGATATACATATTACAATAGTTACTTTTTAAGAACATTGCACAATGTCCACAACACTTATGGTTAGAATTTTATGACATGTTGCTGAGAAATACAACTAGATCATATATTCAGAAGATACTGAAGTATTGAGCAAGGGAAAAATGATTGCTAGTGTGGTTTTTAAGTAAAAAGTGGTATTCTCAGCATTAATCATAGAAAACTTCCAATATTGTCCATGTTCCAGAGGATTATAACTTAGTCATATTCTTAGAATGATGTATTATTACACTGAAAAACTACATGGAAAAGGTGTTTTGCAAATGATTCCTTAGTTTGTAATTTAAAAAATACATCTTACTCACTCAAACTAAAGAATTTTTCTCTATAAGTGGATACTCAGCAAACAGAATCTTCCTTTCTCGATAAATGTCATATTGTCAAACATTTTGTTAACCTTTTAACTTTTAATTGCCTCATTAAAGTCTGTGGATCCATGTGGGTAGCACCACTTACAAAGTCAACAATCTATAATGCTAAGTTTAAACTTACTCAAAAAACTTTCTATCAATGTCTTACAATTGCATTGACACAATTCTGATTGAATTCAATGTACTCTAAGAGAACTTATCTAAGCATTGCTTCTCAATTGCAAAGAAAGCTGAGGAATAGTAATTTTGAAATAATTTCTAGATTTTCATTTGTCTGCCATCTTCATTTGGCCTGATTCTAGTCATATGAAGTAGAGGCATCTACACTCTGAAAAATTAGATGTGGGAAAGAGATCAGATCTTTAATTACATAATGCTTTTTATGTGTAAAAAAAGGAAAATATGTTTATCACATAGTCTTTGTTGCCAGAATTTTCATGTGTTTATGATAAACACTTATCATATGGAGAGCTGTAAAATATCCAGCTCTGTGGACATTAAAAAGGCACTGAAATCTTTCTTCTGCTATAGACAAACTTATTGTTAGAAAAAGCAAGTAGGCTGATTAGTTCAAACCTGAACACTCTTTATAAAGTGAAGTTGGAATATATAAAGACAACATCCTAGAAAATAAAAGGCAAGCAAAATTAAATTATAATCACCAAAAGTTTACTTAAAGTGGATATTAGACCTAATTACAAAGTTTAAAACTATAAAACAAATTAGAAGAAAACATAGAACTACTCTATTATGGCCTTAAAATCACAAACAATTTTTAGATAGAACACAAAAGACTGCAACTATACATTTTTTAAAAAATATAAAAATTCAGAAAAATGATAAACAGGACCCCAAGTAAGTTACAAACTAAAAGAAAAAAGCAAATACATACATACATGCACATGCACATACACACACATATATGCTTCTACTTATATATCTAATATCCAGAATATATAAAGTTTATAATTTTATAATGAGAAAATAAAATTTTAAAATTGGTGCAAGATTTGAACAATCAATTTCCAAAAGATAATAAACAAATTTCCAACAAGCACTTAAATTCCACATTATAAGTCTTCAGGGAAATAAATTAAGAACACAATGAAGTACTGTAACACACTCCCCACTATGTCTAAAAACAAAACAAAACAAACAAAAAAAACCCAACAATATCAAACATTAGTAACAATATAAAGAAAGTGAAATCCCCATACAGTCACTTTGAAAAACAGTTTATCAACTTTTTACAGTTTTCTAACATACACTTATCATAAGATCCAGTAAATACACTCCTAATTATTTCTCAAGAGAAATAAAAAACATATGTCTACACGGTCTTGTACACAGTATGCACAGCAGGTTTATCCATAATAGCCAAAAACTGAAACAACTAAATAGTCATCAACATTAAATGTATAAACAAATTATGGTATATACTTAGTAATAAAAATGAATAAAAAACTGATACACGCAAAAAATAGATGAAACCATAAATGAGACCATAGATGTCATCTTAGTAAAAAAATGATGTCAGACCCAAAGGATGCATCTGTTTATAAAAAATTTTGTATATAAAATTTTAGAACAAACAAAATGAATTTACAGTGACAAAGAGTAGATCAGTGTTTACCTGGGGTTGGGGAAGGTAAAAGAGTTGACAAAAATATTTGGATTAATTAAAGTATTGTATATCTCGAATAAGGTAGTGCTTATGTGGTTATACATAGTTATTAAAACTAACTCATCAAACATTACACAAAATGCACTATTTTATATGTATAACAATTGGATAAAAATTTAAAAATAAAAATGTAACTATATACAATTGGGGGTATATTTCATTATATTCAGCCTTTATATATTATTAGACATATAATAAATACCAGAAAGTGCATATTTTAATATCTGGAGTGAAATTTTAGTGTTTTGCATTACGATAAAAAATTTTAGGTACTATAATTTATTCTATAACACTATCATGCCTGTTAGAAATTACAGCTCCAATTACAGTTTTCCTATGGGAAAATATGCTCCATATTGTACTTTATCGTGATGCAGTTCAAAGGAACATTGTAGAGCAAATGAAAATCAGAAACTGTCTATATTTAAATTTTGGCCATATTAATCTACACCTGCTGAAGCTTTTGAATATCTCTACAAAGCAATGTAATTTAATTCATTCAGAAATGTTACCATTTGGTCACAAGCAAATTCAGAATGTCATTATTTTACCTTGCCATGAAAATCAAGAAATTAATAGCCATGGAATGAAATGTTTGAGCACAGCATTTCTCAAAACACTAGGCACCTATTATCACCTTTGTTGAAAAACTGAAATTATGAAATAGTGTTATATTATACATTGTTAAATGTAACTATGAAAAAACTACACTATTCCCAAACCTGAATTTTGCCATCTATCTGACATTAGAATAGCACTTATATTTCTCTGTTTAATTTTTGAATTTATAAATTGGGGTTGATCATATCGATTTATAACTTCAAATGCTTTGAAGATCACATAAAATTATAAATGTGAAGATATTGTGATAATTCTTATGCATGTGCCAAATGTGAAATCTGCCTATGGAAAATATTTTGGATTTTATTGGGTAAAAAAACAAAACTGATTTTGCTAATTTTAAAAAGCCTAAAATCACAAGCCTCCTTATGATATTAATAAAATACCTAATTCTAAGTTTTAAAATTAGTCATCTAGTTAGGAGCATGGAACTTAATGCCATATTTCTTAATGTTTTGTAGATGATTATTGAGCCATGGAGGTAGGTTTAAGACAAGTTAAGTGTTTACATGGATTTTAGGACATGTAAACACATGTCCTAATTGAAAAAGTTATACTGACATGTAAGTATCTCTTAAGTGGTTTTCGTTTTTTTAAAAATGTATCAGTAACAAAAACAAGCTTGTACTGGTCAGTATGATACATAGATCAAAGAAAAGAGTAAATTCCTAATTGATGCATTGGATTACAGTTACATATTAACAAATACTCTGTACCTGGTATGGTGGGTTCCAGATATTAGAAATATCACTAACTTGACAAAACACCTGCCCTCCTGAATTTTACTTTCCAACGGAGGGAAAGATAGATACGAAGAAATAAACAGATAAACAGAAACAAATGAATAAATAAACAAATAAATAAAATATATAATATGATTTATTTTATTTATCTCTTTAATAAGAGAGTCCGCCGAAGATGATAGTAATTGTAATCTCTGATGGAATTTTCAAAATAAGTAAGTTGACATCAGGAAATGTAAGTTTCTAATGTAAAAATCTTGGCAATCCCAAGCCCCGGAGTCTTGGATTAGTACCATTCCCTGGCTTTTTAGGAACCAGGCCGCACAGCAGGAGGTGAGTGGTAGGCTAGAGAAGCTTCACTTTAATTTGCAGCCGCTCCCCAGTGCTGTCATCACTGCCTCATCTGCACCTCAGATAATCAGGCATTAGATTCTCATAGGAGCACTGGTCTCTGGTGACAAAAAGTTTGGGAACTGCTGCTACACACATTCAGATACAATAGAAGCTAGATGAGAAGGCAAAAAGCATGAGGGCTCATTCTCAACTTAAGCTACAGTTGCCGCATAGCCCAATCTGCCATGCTAATTCTCTGAATGCTGATTTGACCCCTGATAAAACAAACCAAGCCACTGAGAATGCAGGCCCTCTGAAAATGTCTTATTTCCAGAGGGCTCATTTCTATCACAACATGTCCATGTTCAGTTATATTTGTTGTAAGGGGAAGCAAGGTGATCATAAGATTACCTTAGAAAAGAATATAAAAATGAAAGATGACCCACTGTACGTACGGGTCTATTTTCTGGGTTTCCGGTATATGCTGTGCTAATTAATTTTCATTTAATCTTATGATAAGCTAAAAATAATTGAAATATGCCATTCTCATTTAGAAATTTTAAAGTCAATGAGTAATACTTCCAAAATTTAGATCTTCTCATGGATCTATTCCCCTTGTCTTATTTTCCTGATTCTTTTCCTTTGTATACCCAGTAATTTTTTTTTATTACATATCAAACATTTGTATGAAATATATATACATACCACCCAGAGCTTTTGTGATCTTTCATACAAATGCCTGACAAAGGACAGAGTGAGAAGATATATAAATATATATATTTATATATCTTCTCACTCTGTCCTTTGTCAGGCAGCTATAGTAGGAAGAGATCCCCTTAATCCATTCAGGGACTAAGATGGCTTCAGTCAATGTGTAAAACTTCATAAGATTTGTTTTACCTCTGATTTGAGCTTAATCTTAGATTGCAGATCTTGAAGAGTCTCAGCTGATAGCCTGTAAATTTTCCTAGGGCAACTTCTTTCACATTTGTCCAGTTTTATTCTCACACTTCTCCCAAAAGTGCCACTCAGGTTTTCTGTCACGTTCTGCTGATCTTAGTCTTTCATCATTCACGGTTTAGGAATTTCAAATGTTTGTAAAGAGAAATAGTGCACAGAATTGGGCCTAACTGTCTATATTTTCTGTTTTCTAGACTCTTGACCCTTCATTCCTATCTGCCTCCAAGTCAATCTTCATGCTTCTTACCTGTAAAATAATTGGAAATATATACTGATCTCTGCTCCTGGTTCCTGCTAATATTTAATCTTTGACCTGGGTTTCTGATACAGAGCTCCTAAATCCCTTGGAATTTCCTGAGTGATAGGAGTGTCTTTTGTTCTAATGAGACAACTGTTGGATGGGGTTAGTTACCAGAAATATCAAGCTACAATTAAAAACTTGCAACTTTCAGCCTTATTCCCCATCTTCTGAAAAGGGAAGGGGGCTGAAAGTAAATTAACAATAGATCATGCCGACATTATGAAGCCTTCATAAAAATCTGTAAAGTATGGAGGTCAGAGAGCTTTTGGGTTGATGAACGCATTCATGTGCAAGGAGGGTGGCATTCCCCAACTCCATGGGACAGAGCTCCTGTGTTTGAGACCCTTCCGGATCTTGACCTATGTATCATCATCTGTTCATTTGTGTTGTTTATTATATCCTTTGTTATAAATTGGCAACAGTAAGTTAACTTTTCCTGAGTTCTATGATTCACTAGCAAATTATAGAACCTGAAGAAGGGTTTGTGAGGACCTCTGATTTATAACCAAGTTGGACAGGAGTTGTGGATAACCTGGGAAACTATTATTTGCAAATGTCATCTGAAGTGGAAGTCAGGAGCAGTTTTGTGGGACTGAGCCTTTAACTGATGGTAAATGTCAGAATAGGATTGAATTGTAGGACTGGTAAATGTCAGAATAGAATTGAATTGTAGGACACCCAACTGGTGTCAAGAGAACTGACTGGTAAATGTCAGAATAGAATTGAATTGTAGGACACCCAACTGGTGTCAAGAGAACTAGTCTCTGTGGAAAAAAAGCCCCTGCACATCTGGTGTCAGAAATGGAGTGTGTGAGTGTTACATTCCACTTTAGAGTTAGCAAATTACCCAAGGGGCATACTCGCATGTACAATGTTTTGGTTCAACTTCATGAACTTTCCTTTCTTCCAGGATCATAACCCCTCAAATTCTGACTGTCACAGAAGTTGTCTTCAGGTGCCTTCAAAAATACTTTTTTTCCCTCTTTTATCCAGCTATAGTTCCTCTCAGTAGGTAAATGGTTTGGTTATGAGCTATCCAGAAAAACTAAAAATGGAAATGTACAGAGTTATGAGTTAAACACATAGCCAAGAAGCCATCTTACCAGAACGAGGGATATCAAATATCTCATAAAATGCCTAAAAACTCTAATAATATACATAATAGAAAGATATCTGACAGGGAAGGTGTAGGAAGAAGTGTGTAATTAAATTCTCCTAAAAGGTTTTACTTTAATTTTTTAATGTCAGTTCATATGAACAGGAATTTTAACATGGGGCAAAGAAAATTACGTTTTAATTTTCCATACACTATAACACTGTTAGGCTTTTGAAAAAGTGTCACATCATAAATTAACATTTTAGCTGCTTTATTCCTGTGAACATAATTAAAACACTTGAATGAGCTAGGATAGTAAAGAGTGATAGAAGTAATCTGAAAAGAGCAAAGAATTAACTCGGCAATGACATTATCTTTATTTTAACCAGTATTGTTGGGTAGAACTCACCCTTTCATTCATAATTTAGCTATTTCCACTTTAGACCAGTTCCATGTTAGTTTCCCTGAACAACTTAACATGATTACATTCAAATTTATATTATTCCTATTTGTTCAGTTGGAGTCTATTGTATTTCTCCCATAAACATAGTTCTCTTATTGGTTGGGTATAGGAATTATTTTCTATCGCTTATAGACTTTTTTTTTTCAGTTTTAGGCCCAGCATGACTATTCATTGACCAACTTAATAACTGATAATTTTCAGAAATCTGCAGGAAAATTTTGTAATCATTAGCAAAATGACCTTCCATTTTTATGACAACAAACCTCAAATCTATGCTAAGTAATTAAAACACTATGCCTTACAAAGTGCCAGTATAGCCTAAGTAATTTTTTAACTGGCAATACTTTGTCTAAAGAAATTTTCTTTCTCAAAATTATAAATCAAATGGCATTACAGTGTATAGTGAAAAACAGTTCACATTGCCTTGTTTTAATGAGTTTTGTTTTATAAATTGCTTTTTGACCAAAAAAAAAAAAAATGTGTGAAGTGGGTACTGGAAATTTACTTCTTCTTGTTCTTCCTCTTGTTCTTCTTGTGAAGAAAGTATAATTTTTTTCAACAAATAGTACTGGAACAATTTGACATTCATTTGCCAAATATGAATTTGGGTACAGACTATATACTACATACTAAGTTAACTCAAAATGGATCACAGATCAAATGTAATACTTAAAAACTACATAACTTCTGGAAGTAACTTGTTAGCTTGGGTTTGATAAATATTTCTTAAAATATGATGTACAAAATATGGTTTATAAAAGACCAAGTTTGTCTTCATTAAGATTAAAATCTGTTCTTTAAATGACACTGTAAAAATTATGAAAATGTAAACCACAGAATGCAAAAATATATAAGCCATATGTGTGATAAAGAATAGAATGAGAAATCTGATAAATCTGGAATTTATTAAAAACTGGCAATTTTTTTAAAAAAGACAACGACTTCAAACAGATAATTCACCAAAGATATGTGGAAGGAAATATTTACAGAAATCAATGTTTAACATATTACTCATCATGGAAATGCAAATTAATACCATAATGAGGTACTATCACACATTTATTGGAATGGTTCATTTTAAATAATCTGACCATATCGAGTATTGACAAGGAGATAATAGATCCGAAATTTTCATATATTGCTGATAGAAATTTAAAATGGTAAAATCACTATGGAAAACATCTTAGTAATTTCTCGAAATGTTAAAATACACCTACCATGTGATAGAGCCATTTTTACTTTGACATATTTTCACAAGAGAAATTAATTTATATATCTTTTAAAATACTTTATAATGCATAAACATTCATAGTAGCTTTATTTGTAAGAGTTAAAACTAGAAATCACCAAAATGTCCAGTAACAAGTGCATAGATAAATTGTGGCATATCCATATAATAAAATACCACTCATCAATAAAAAAGAATGAATTTTTGATGTACTGTTATTTATGTACAAATTTCCAAATAATTATCCTAAGTGAAATAAGACAGACAAAATAGAGTGACTATTACTATTTATATAAAAGAAAAAAAAATCTAGAAAACTAAAACCGTGATATACCGTGATAGTGTTATGAACTAAATTGTGCCCCCCGTCCCAAGTCATGTTGAAGAATTAACCACCAGTGAGACTGTATTTGGAGATAAGGCTTTAAAGAAATAATTAGGTTAAATGAAGTCACAAAGGTGGGCCTAATCCAACATGATTGTGATCCTTATAAGAAGAGAGGGTGACATTAGGAATGGGCGTGCACAGAGAAAAAAACATGTGAGGACAAAGCAAAAAGGTATCCATCTGCAAGCCATGGAGATAGGTCTTGGGAGAAATTAAACTATCTAACATCTTGACTTTGGACTTCCAGCCTACAAAAGTGTGAAAAATAAATTTCTGTTGTTTAAGCTACCCAATTTGATATTTTGTTAAGACTGACCTAATGAACTATTATAGATGGTAAATAATAGTACTATTTATAATAAATCAGACCTTCATCCTCAGCTAAATGGTGAATATAATGTCATTTCTTTATACAATGGAAAATAATACAACAATAAGAAAGGTAACAACATGGATAAATATATTACAAATAAAATGTTTCATGAAATAGATCAGACACAAAATGTACCAATGTGTATTTCCATTTACAAAATTCAAGAATAGGCAAATTGATATACGCTTTTGAAGTCAGGTTACTGGCTACTTTGGAAAGTTTAAAGCCACTTAGATAAGCTCATTCAAGCCACAAAGAGACACACTGAGTGTTAACAAAAAACTATTTCTTTATCTGGGTGTCCATACCAGACAGAACAACCAAAGGGAGCAGCAACGCCAAGCATTCTGCCAGGCTTTTAGTTTATATTCAGAGTGAGGTCATTCAGTATCTTTGGTACACAATTTTATTAAATAAGGCTTCTTACTGAAGCAAAGCGTATATACCAAATAGTATACAAATTAAAATTGTTCAGTTCTAATACTTTTCCCAAATTAAACACATCTGATATTAAAGAGTTGAAGAAGCCTTCTGTAACATGAAAATTTTTCCTAGGACTTTGAGAGTTCATCCATAAGAAGAAATATTTCTGAGAAAAGGAAGTTCCAAACAATTCTCTTGTTGGCAGCTGTTCTCTTTCTGATGAGATTACAGATTGTTGAGAGCTTTTTATTATTTAGGAGAAAATCTTTTTCTCAGTTAGTATTTGAAATTCAAAATCTAAAGACCTGCTCAGAAGTTATGAAGAATTCTAAAGAATTTCCTGACTGTTAAAGAGGGCAACCAAAAAAAGAGTATTTGTCACAAACATCAGAGCAAAGAAAACATGCCAGCCAGAAAATACATTTATAGTTATGTAGTGGGTGGTAAAAGTACATTGTATTTATAAGCAAGTATTTTTGATATGATTTTGTTACTCATGTGCTTATTATGTTTTTATGTAACATCGTTGCAGCTATAACTACAAAAATTGCCCTGAGTCCTTTAATTACTGGCCCTGACCCCTCAACAAATGTCTGGAGTTTGTTTTTCCCACTGGAGCAGAAAGGTTTCATCTCAGACTTGCTCTGTTTTCTGGGGACCATGATATATTGAGGAGCTGTTAGCATTGAGGATTCTCAATGGATATCTCTCAAAGAATTAGTGAACACAACCTTCAGCAAATGCATTCTACTGCCTCTCTCTCTCACTGGGTTCTTATAAGCAGCTACTTTAGGTCTCTGTGAAATTATTATTTTAATTAGAACTCTGTAAAACTGTACATGTCCATCTACAACTAAATAAACAGAAGCATACACAAATATAGAATATTAAATAGCAAGGATTTTAACAAAATGTCACTTTGGTAAAAATGGTTGCCTGGAAAAATATACTGCAATATCAATTTGCAAAAGTAGAATTAAAATGTCATTTAAATTTCATTCATGATCCCAATTATATAAATAAATGTGTATATGTGTGTATGAAAAAGCAAGGAGAGAGAGAAGAAAGAGAGAAGAGAGAGAGAAGAGAGAGAAGAGGGAAAGGAGAGAGAAGTGGTAGTGGGAGAGAGAGAGAGAGGTCGGGGGAGATTGAGAAGTTGATTGATTAAAGGGTTTTGTGTTGTAGAATCATAACTTCTTTTCATTTGCTGCTTTTTATTTTTCTGTATTTTTCAATTCATGTAATTGTCATGTGTTACTTATTTTGCTACAACAAGTAAAGTGATAGACTTACAATAAAAAATAACTAAACCTTTACCTGCAGTTCAGCCTTTGTATGTACAATTCCTAGAATGTCAGGTTAAAAAGCAAAATTCTATTTCAACTTCTCTTTCCTTTTAAACTCCATTCTACTATCCACTCATTCACTTCTAAGAGTCTGAAAGTGTAGCTTAAGATGTATGGAATACTTTATTAAGTTACTTTCTTTGATCTTAGGATATCTTCTAGAAATCATACAGAAAAAATGTCAATAGAATCTTTCATATATATCAGTAGTTTGCAAACAAAGTCTCTTTTTGAGCAATATTTTTATTAATGAAATGATTTTATTAATCATTTCTTTAAAAATCTATCAAGCATCCTAGTATTAATTATTGACCTGCAATTGAAATAAAGGGGTCTTAAACTCTTCCTTTCACTTTTTTCTTTCCTTCCTCATCATCTAATCCTCTCTCTTTTCTTCCTTCCCACCTTTTTTCCTTCTTTTCCTTCAAATGACTGCTATGCCTCATTGAATATTGGACAAGAACATACATATCTTCCCTAGCAACCACTTTGTTGCATTTTAAAACTTATTCCAACGGTCATAGGAATTACTTATTTAATATGCTAATAAATTTAATCTTTCTTAAATGGATATATAATGAACTAATTATCTGGAATTGCTGACCTTTTTGTATCTCCAATAGCAGCAATAATTGTTTCTCCTTTAACATGTACATCTTCTCAATATATGCATTACCTACAAAAAAATCAAGGAAATTACCTGGATAATTTAGGTTTGAAAGAACTCTTTGTTTCCAATTTTCAAATGTTTATTGTTTTTTTATTTGTTCGTTTGTTTTCTTGTGGGTGTTTTTTTTTTTTTGCTTGAATTCATAAAATGATTCCCTTAATTCTCTTATATCTTTATTTATTTATATTATTTAATGTTGTATTGGCAATCCCAAACTCAGGCATTAGAAGTATTAATTATAGTCCCATACACACAGGAAAAGAGAACTGACTGGAAGACTGCAAACCTGATTGCCATTTCTGGAATTATTTCCATTTTTTGTTTTTCTGAGGATGCTATTTTCATTGCCTATCAGGTAATGTCACATTAAATAATGTTGATAACGTAATTGATTGCATTGGTTTTAATGAACTCTGCTCTATGTTTAGAGGGTTTAACAACTTTCTATTTAACACCTGAGGTTTACCAATACCCTTATTCATTTAGAACTGTTTTGCAAAACTGAAAATTTTGAATAAATCTTATAATGCCAGTTACTTTGGGATACTAATTTCTACTTTAAATGGCATATGTTTAATCTTTCAAGACAAATGACATCTTTTTTTATAGAAAAAATTAAATCTAGTCAGTTATATTATAGAATTGATTTGACTTCCATACTGATTTGAATTACCTGATATAAGATTAAATATAATGAATTCACTATTTTACTTGGTGCTATATAAGTAGCCAAAAAAAGCACTGGTCTAAATAAATTGCTTCAGAGACCTTCTGTATGAGTTGAACAATTTGTCTTTGTTGATTGAATGCCCTGGGATTCTGGGCACTCTCTCAAACCAAGAATTTTGGGTGGTTATGATAATGTTGCCACCTCTTCACTACCTTGTAATCACACTTAATTAGTTTCAGCAGGTGGTAGTAGCTGGCACAGTTAAATGGCTCTACTCACTCCACCAACAATTGGCTGTTTGTTCAGAAAATGAAAAGGACTCAGTATGAGAAATGAACAGAGAATAGGTATGCAGTAGCTTTTGTTCTACCAATTCTTTTATTCTTTTTTTCTTTTCTGATATAGAATTTGTCATTTTTTTAACAGTTAAAATGGTGTCGGGTAAATTTTATACATACATATTGAATTTAGAGATGTGAAATCCAAAGAAATTAAGAGGAAATTTGTTTTGTTTTGTTTTTTAGCTAGTGAGAGATCTTTTTTCTCCAGATGCATGTTTGAATAGAAAGTATATATTCTATATATATTTAAAAGAATGAAGGCTTTTGTTATGTAACACTTTTTAGATATAATATGAACTTTTATAAATCTACTGAAATACTTCATATGTATATGAATGTTTCATATGTATAAATATAAATGTAATTATCACTATATATATTGATACTGTTTTCAAATGGAAGGAAACTTTATTTCAAACTCACAGTATCAATCTTGGTTCTCTCTGTTTATAAGGTAAACTAGTAGTTAACTTTTTGAAAACAATGACAATTTGTCCTGTTATCTCAAAACAACTATACATTTGCTTTTTTCTTTCTGGGTTTATTAAAATAATAATTATTTTTATTACTAGAAGTTGTTTATTAAGATAATTTTTTATTATGATTATTATTCTGTTTTAATTGTTTTTCAAGGAGTCTTAATAAGTTTTGTTATATTCCTTTGAATTTTTTATATATTCTATAACCATCATTTTATAAAATAGAGATATTAATCTAGTTTAAAGAAACATACATATTTTTTAAATTCCTAGGCTATTATGAAATAGCAACATGGTAAAAATTACCTCTATGGCTGGTGATTTGAGGGGAGTAAGAAGGCATCATACATAGGATAAACTTGATATTTGTACTATTAAGAATATTGTGAAAAAAATTATTATGTCTAAATCTATGTATTAAATTTGCTAACTGCTTTTTTATAAGATTTTTCTAGAACAGTCTTCCTTTGTTTCTAGGAATGATCAATATTTTCCACAAAATAGGAACTAAGTGCAGATAGAAAAATGTAATTATTAATATTTTTTAACAGAGTAGAAAAAGTAATTTGTGCATATTTGATTTCAAGTCAAATATCTTTTTTCCTTCCTTCTTTCATTTCCTCCTTCCTCTTTGCTTTTCTCCTCTCTTTTTTCCCTTTCTTTATAAGAACTCTTGATCTTTCCTTTATTATGAACTTAGCAATGCAACAAATCATGCTTATTTCAATTTATCCAAGAGCTATTCACATTAAAATCATCCTCAGAGTAACTTTTCCATCATACTGCTAGAAATATAATTCCTCAATTGCTTTAAATAAAAATATGATGTTGCTTTTATTTCATACTTTACATTTCAAACAAAATATACGAGCCGCAAAGCCTCAGACGTGGTGTCTAAATAATTAATTCTCTACATTCTCTTTGAACAATAACTCAAGAAATTATTAAGAATTTACCCATGCTAGATCTAACATGGTTGATAATCTGGCTAAGGTTTACATATCAGACCAAATACCTATATCACCTACATAAGCAGGTAATGACTGGTATTACTGGGATGCAGTTGCATAGGAAATAGGAGCTGGCACCATACTCTAAGTGTTATATGCCTGGCTACTTATATACTCCTGAGAGAAAAGCTGAAGCTAATTGCTTCTCTGATTTGAAGTTGTTTCACAACTCAATGTCATATGTAGTGACTTTGTAGGCAGTTCAGAATATCTGGATCATGAGAATTTGTGCTTGGAAGTTATGAGACACCACTGCTGCCAGCAGAGCAAACTGGGCATCAGGCATGTATTAGCTAATTTTAAATGGCAAAACAACTGAATGGCATGGCGTCCTTTATTAATCTAATTCTTGTATGAGGAAACTAAAGATTACAAAGATTAATTAATTTATTTAAGTGAAATACCTAGACTATAACAAGTTAGTATTTAAAGAAAGCTTTCTTTTCATTTATCCAGAATTCGTAGGAATTTCGAGGAAACTACTTTAGGATATTTATTCTTTCTGTTGTGTCACATAAAGACCAAAATATTGAAAAAATCTCATGCACTTGACTATAAAGTAAAATATAATATTTAATATGAAATATAAATTGATATATCAGCCATGTACTTTGGACATAAAAAGTTTAAGAAAAAAATTAATAACAAGAATGAAATAAAACTAAACTTTAAAAATCCCATCAGGTTAAGTAATAGTCCCAAATATTAGTACTTAACATATTGCCATAGTAATTAAGAGAATGGCGAAGGAATAGATGATATAGCAAATGATTAGATGCAAAGAACATATATTAAACTACCAAAGATACCCGTATATAGAAAATAATTACTAGCAGAGCTTAACCTGGGAAAAAGACAAGTTCTTTATTTAATGATTTTAAAGGTGCTAAAAAAATAGTGAAACATAAGGCTTAACCTGAACCATATGCAAAAAATAAATCCAAAATGAATTGAAGAATAAATGTAAAGGGAAAAAGTTAAGTAAGATAGGATATATTTATGTCCACATGATATAAATTTTTTTTAAAAAAATATGAAAAATTCCCTTACTACAATGAAGATTTTTATAAATTCAATTATATTTAATTAGTTATATATGTTTAGCACATGGCATTATGAAGAAAGTGAAAAGATAAAATTAGGAAAAGATAATGACAACATGTGTAATAGAGTAAAAGGTACCTTAATATACCCAAGGTACCTAAAGATATTTAAGTATTTAAAGAACTTCTAAAAATAAAATAAAATAATATATATATACA
>NW_006494613.1:16743773-16771362 GCF_000325575.1 Pteropus alecto
ATTGAAACATAAGGCTTAACCTGAACCATATGCAAAAAATAAATCCAAAATGAATTGAAGAATAAATGTAAAGGGAAAAAGTTAAGTAAGATAGGATATATTTATGTCCACATGATATAAATTTTTTTAAAAAAAATATGAAAAATTCCCTTACTACAATGAAGATTTTTATAAATTCAATTATATTTAATTAGTTATATATGTTTAGCACATGGCATTATGAAGAAAGTGAAAAGATAAAATTAGGAAAAGATAATGACAACATGTGTAATAGAGTAAAAGGTACCTTAATATACCCAAGGTACCTAAAGATATTTAAGTATTTAAAGAACTTCTAAAAATAAAATAAAATAATATATATATACATATATATATATGTATATATATATAAGCATAAAGAAAATACAAAAAACAAATTTTAAAAATACACATAAAAGCATTTCATAAAAGAGAAAACAGAACTGCCTAATAAGCGTAAAAATATAGACTCAGCATTCTTAGTAAGGGTATAATACAAATTGAAACCACAATCAAATAAATTCCTATATATTTTTAGTGAGCTGTTAAATTTGTCTTGTAATAAAACATATAACATAGTTAAAAATGCTTCAAATGGGTGACAAAGCCAATTCACACCTAAATCTGTATCTCAGAGCAATGATAAAGTGTTTGCTTATTGACTCAAGGAAAAACATATTTTCCAGTGAAAACACACACACACAAGATTAAAATAAAGTTTAATGAAAAAGGAGTAAACCTTACTACTGATATTTTATTCTCATGTTTTCTGTCCTATTATGTTTTATTTTCTCTAATCCATTTAATTCTTTTAAGTGACATTTATGATCATTACATTGATTTAGTAAACTACAAATTCTTAAATTGAATAGAAATTATAGGAGGACTCCTGAAATTCTAAAAATAGGCACATTGCGAGAGATACATAAGATGATACATTAAATAGCTAACAATACTATTTGTTGTTTTATTATTACATTTTATATTCAGAAATTTATACTAATAAAATGCTGTATTCATGTGTTTGTCACTTGATTTGTCTGTTATTTTATAATGTGTGTGCACGTAGGCAGTTCTCTTCTCAGGACCACAGGGAACACTCATAGAGTGTCAATCATTTTATAAATTATCCAAAGGCAAAACCAATAGTTCATAAAATTTTGCCTATGAGGTCAGGATAACCTATTTAATATTTAGGATATGTGGTGTACATGAAATCACTTCAGGTGCTTTTGGATAAATTTCAGTTTGATAAGAAGCCATCTTCAAAAAAGCTGAAAATCACTTACAGTGAAGGTCTGTATGACAGCTGAGTAGGCAGGGAAGATATGCTAGATATATTAAAATGAAGTAAGAAGACAAAGTAATGGTACACTGCAGGTAATAGGGCAGTGGGAATTTATTAATTTAATTATAAAAAATATTCTTCTAATAATGCTAAGTATTAACAAAGTTACTCATTAATATAATTCTTATTGATGTCTCAAAAAAACTTTTTCGTTTGGTGAAATTTGAGACTCTTTCTAAAATCCACTTAGAATAAAATACAATATTATTAACAACCACATTATTTTAGAGAAAAAAAATAAGAGGAAAAGCACCAGATTATTAAAGTTAGGGAAATATGCATCTCTCAGGTAGTAAATATTATGAAATTACAAGAGTTCAGTGTTTGGTTTTAAGGAATGTGAATTGGAAAAAACAGGAAAACTGGAACTAAAGTTCTTAGCCAGATTTTCTATTGTGTTTAACCAAATGCAATCATATCAGATAGTTAACTCATAGACAAGAAACTTTTCATTATTCTAAAGGCATATGAGATTTTTTTAAAAACCTCTTGGACCCTCCAGGGAAAGTGGGTGCTAAATGTTCTGCTAATCTTCTGTATATGTTCATCTGCTTAATTAGTTTAGTATTGTCTGCCAACAACTTTGGTTTGGGCATAGCTAAAGGTTTTCATATATTTCTTGCTGTAAATGAAAAGTTTACTTAATTCCAGATCATAAATATATCAATAAATTTCTAATCTGTTGTAGAAGTAGGACATTATTCAAGTAATTTCCAAGACTATAGTAAGTTATTAAAATAAGTAAACAAGAAAGAATAATCATTTAGATCCAGCATTGTTTAATGTCACTTGAGACTGAAATGTCATACCACATCTGAAAATCGCTTATTTGTTTTTATGTTCCCAGCAACTGTTTGTCATTTATTTTTCTTCTTCTATATACCTAAAAATCTTTGATTAATTTTTTTTAATTTTAAGCTACCTTTCACATTAAAAGTGACACATCTTAAAATATTTGATATTTTAATATTACCTTGTTTTCAAAATTTAAAATTTTTGTATATAAAACTAAAGTGATTTTGATTTTTAAGATGTTGTCTCTTAAAATATGAAATATTTTATTTAAAATATCAGGTTTTTCTTTATGATCTTGTCATTCATGTGGCATTTTTTTCTCAGAAAAAAGTTATTATTTTAAATAATAATAAGACATAGAATTTATCTTAATTATATATATATCTATAATTACATATATATACACTCATATATGCCTTTATATCTACCTATCTTCTTTTAATTTCTGTAAAAAAAAAGAACCTGAAATTATTTTAAGAAACCAAATCCCAGAGTAGATTAAAAACAATAACAAAAGCTAATTTTTAACATGCAGGCCAAGAATCTGAAATGATTTAATTGTTGCTTTAAAAACTACAAAGACATATATGATGATAATTATTTACTATTAAATCCATAAAAAATGAAGAAAGTTAAATGAGAGAATTTAAAAATGAGATTTTATCTTTAGGAAGTTTGTAAATAATGCACTGGATTGTAAAGCATAGCTGTGGATGCTTTTTACATGGAAAATATGATGCATTCAATGTCGATTATTTATAAAATTAAGAAATGTGCAAGCATTTAATCATTTAAGGATTGAAGATAATTTTTACTATTAATTTCCTATTTATTTAAATATCTATTTAGAGACTGGTTTATTCAATCTGACATAAGTGGACAGAAATTACTGATTTATTCTTGGTTTGTGTTAGACTTAGTTTTAAATACAGACAAAAAAAGAATTTAACTTGCTAAACTTTAAAACTGCCACTTGATGTGATTGTAGCATTAATCATGTGGGACATATTGGTAAACAAAAAAATATAGATTTCCAGTGGTTGGTGCTGGCCAATTCTAGTTTATGAGAACAAATTGTTAATTACTTAGGATGGTTGTGAGCCAGTTATTCACTGCAATCAGCAGAATATTTGCACCATGAAAATCATGCAAACAATTCAAATGAGGACTTTTTTAAAGAGCCAATTTATTGGCATGCTATTGAAAATGTTCCTTTTCTAGCACAAAAAGACAGACAATAACCAATATGCATATTTAGTATGTTATATAGTATGTAACATGGTTAAAAGAACTATGGTTAACAAAAATAGAACCATGGTGGGATTGTGAATGTGACCAGTGAATGGTATGAAACATTAAATAAGTTAATGAGAGTAATAAGTTAATGAGAGTTTGCCATATAAAAATCTGGAAAACGTGTTTTGGGTACAAGGAACAGGTAATAAAAAAGATCTTGTTTTGAGAGACTGTCTGATGCACATGAGGAATATCATGTAAGCTGCTATAAATGGAGCAGCGTGAGCAGGGCAGAGCAGATGAAAGATCAATCAGTGGTAATAGGGTCAGATTGTCATCTTCTGGGGCTACCAAAGGGGTTTGACTTTTTTTCCTCTGAATGGAATGGAAAGAATCTACAAGGTTTCAAACAAAGTGACAAGGTTTAATATATTTTTAAAAATAATTCTGGATTCTATATTGAATGTGGAATCAGCATGTGGGAGGCATGTGGACAAAACTAGAAGAGAAGACAGTTTATATAGGATGTATCACATTGATCCACACGAGAAAGGTTAGCAGCTGACAACAGGATAGGTGTAAGTGTACATGATGAGATGTACTTGGATTTTAGATATATCTTACAACTAGAACCAAAAAGCATTGAGTGGTGGCAATTGCACAGGCCTTCATCACTATTACCTAATCACTTAAAGGTGGATATTTTGAAAAGCTAAAATTACAACGTGACTAGTTAATTACCTTTGGTGCCCCAAATTAAAATGTATAGCTTATAATTATCCTTATGAGCTAGGCATGTCATTTTGACCACAAGTTTAATTTTGAAATTTTACAATCTTTAAATTAACTCTCTTTTCAATATTTTTGAAGAGTTAACAATATCAGTTTGATGTTTAGCTAATTTAAAGTTTAATATGTTTCTGTTATTACCTACCATGATATGATTGTTCAAGAGTGCCACCAGCACCATAATTAACTGAACTACCACCAACCTGAGGTCATCAAGATAAATTTTGCTTCACATTGTAAATCTATGTATTTTTCATCTTAAAAGTTAACTTTTTTTTTTTTTTGTTGCTAATAAATTGAAGTGGTATAGGATTTTTAATTTACTTAACACTAATATATATTTTCTTTCAAGTCCTTGGCTCTACTAATAGAAATCTACTTCAGGGCACATTTCAAGGTACATTACACATCAACCATATCTACACAATGTTTCCATTATTGGAACATTAAATGACCCCATCCTCATCCCGAGCACAGTATCTAGTCTGTAGAAATGAGCAGTTAACAGAAATCTTTCCTATAGATAAAACAGATGAGCTGTGTCTGGATTAAATTATCATTATTTCATACATAAAATGTTAGTTCAACCTTCAGAGAACCTCTATGTTCAGATAGTAATTTGCTCTATATACTAAAGAAAAGCGGCACTGTATAAAAATAACTGACACTGTGATTTGAAGGAATCACCTTAGGGCATCTTTATTCATCAATTTTCCTGTATGATGACCTATAATTTTTGTTCATAATTCTCTTCATGATACCTTGATGGCATGTTATAATTATACATCACAATAGAGGTACTACTGTGATGGGTGTTTAAATAAATTTTAAGTATTGTAAAACTAATAAATACCAAAAGAGTGTTGTATTTGAAATGAGGTATAATTAATACAGAACTCTAAGTTTATAAATTATTACATAGAGTATATGTATGAAATTATTACAACTAGAAGGGATTTTAGATGTCACATTAAAACTCTTACATGAGGGATGTGGTAACTACAATCAAATGAGGTGGCGTAACTTGCCTAAGGTCATGCCCGCAATAGTATTGGAATTAAATCCATCTTTTCTGCGTCCATGTTCTGTGCTACTTGAGTCATGCCACAGTGTACTTTCTGGATTTCACTATTATTTCTAAATTTGTCTGAGATGATTTACAAACAATTTTCTATTCTGTAGTTCAACATCAAAATATTATTTATATTGATGTGAATGCTAAAAAATTCAATAAAACATTTCTAGTAACAAACCAGTACTTTTGAAAGGTATTTTCATAATTACATATTGAATACAAGATTAAGAATTATATTACATGAGTTAATGAATATATTTTGAGTTATCTCTTTGTACAGCAACATGCTTTACAAATGATTGATTAATTATATGAAAATTGTCTTTTAAAAAGAAATATTTTAAAATCTAATATTAATGGCTTTCAGTCAAAATGAATATCTGAGAAGATTTGAACAAATTAATTGCTTATGGAATATCAAAATCAAAAAGAAAAAATACAATTTAGATAAACAAAAACTTGTCAGTGACTACATGCAGTAGTGTTAGGTTTGACAATTAAATATTTTGTGCATATCATAAAGAATGAAAAGCTAGAGAATGTTAACTAAATGCTATATAGGATAAGCCTACGGCTAACATCATACTCAATGTGTGATGTTAGGAACAAGACAACATGCCCACTCTTGCCACTGTTGTTCAACACAATATTCAAAGTTCTAACCAGAAAAAACTTAGGCAAAAAAAAAGAAAAATCATCCAAATCAGAAACAAAAGGTAAAATAGTCACTATTTGCAGATGACATAATATTATATATAGAAAACCTTAAAGACTCCAGCCCACACAAAAAACTTTTAAAACTCATAAATGAATTCAGTAAAGCTTCATGATACAATAATTAATATCCAAAAAATTCTTCAGTTTCTATAGTACTAATAAAGTAGCAGAAAGAAATATTAAGAAAACAATCCCATTTACAATAGCATCAAGAAGACTAAAACGCTAGGAATATTTTTAACCAAGAACATGAAAGATGTTCTTGGTTAAAGAACTGAAAACTATAAGACATTTGATGAAAGAAATTGAAAGAAATACAAATGAATAGAAAGATATTCTGTATTCATGAATTAGAAGAATTGATATTGTTAAAATGTCCATTCTACAAAAAAAAAAAAAAGTAAACTATAGATTCAATGCAATCCATATCAAAATTCTAATGGAATTTTTTAAAGAACCAGAATAAACAATCCTAAAATTTGTATAGAACTGTAAAAGACCTCAAATACCAAAGCAATCTTGAGAAAGAACACAGCTAGAAGTATTAGGCTCCTTAATCTCAAATTGTATTACAAAGCTTCAATAATCAAAACAGTATTGTATTAGCATAAAAACACTTATATCAATTGAAAGAATAGAGCCCAGGAAGAAACCCACCCATACAAGGTTAATTAATTTATAATAAAGGAGCCAAGAATATACAATAAGAAAAGAATAATTTCTCAATAAATGGGGTTGAAAAACTGGACAGCCACATGCAAAAAAAATGAAACTGGACCCCTATCTTAAGCAATACTTGAAAACCAACTCAAAATTAATCAAAAGATTTGACGTAAGACCTGAAACAATAAAATTGCTGGAAGAAAACATAGGAGGCAAGCTCCTTGTCATTGGTCTTGCCAGTGATTTTCTAGATTTGACACCAAAAGCAAAGGCAAAATAAAAAAACAAACAAACAAACAAACAAAAAAACAAAAAAAAACAGAGATAAATAAGTGGGGCTACATCAAACTAAAAAGCTTCTGCACAGCAAAAGAAACCATCAACAAAATGAAAAGGCAACCTAACACATGAAAGAAAATATTTTTAAATTATATTTATGATAAGGGGTTAATATCCAAAATATTTAAAGAACTCACACAATTCAAACACACAAAAGCAAACAACCCAATTTAAAAAAAAAAAAAATGTGCAAAGGATCTGGATAGACACTTTTTCCAAGGAAGATATACAAATACCTGATAGATACATGAAAAGGTGCTCAGCCTCATTAAATATCAGGGAAATGCAAATCAAAACCAAAATGTGGTCTCACCAAATACCTATTAGAATAACCATTATCTAGTAGACAAGAATTAAGTGTTGGCTAGGATGTGGAAAAAAGGACTCTTCTGCTCTGTTGGTGGGAATACAAATTGGTGCAGTCACTGTGGGAAACAGTATGGAACTTCTTCAAAAAAATAATAATGGCATCACCATATGACCCTTCAATTCACTTTTGGGTATTTAACTGAAGGAAATAAAATGCTAACTGGAAAAAAAATATCCGCATCCCCATATTCATTGAGGCATTATTTATAATAGCCAAGAACTGGGAACAAACAATGTTCACTGATGGGTAAATGGATAAAGAAAATATGGTATACGCACAATGAAATATTATTCAACCATAAAAAGAAGGAAATCTTGCCATTTGAGAGAATATGGATTGATCTTTAGGGCATTACACTAAGTGAAATAACACAAGACAAATTATTTCAATAATATGTTGAATCAAAAAAGTAATCTGAGCTCATCGATATGGACAACAGATTTGTGGTTTGGGGGAGTGGAAGAAGGGGGCTAAAAAGCACAAAATCCAAGCTACAAAATAAAGAAGTCAGGGGGATGTACAGTGTGGGAACTATAGTTAATACTGAGTTGTACATATGAAAATTTCTAAGCAAGTATATCTTAAAAGTTTTGTCACAAGGATAAAAAAAATTATAACTGTGTTATGATGGATGTTAACTAGAGTTATTGAGATAATCACATAATAAATATTGAATAATTTTGTTTTACACCTGGAAGTAATATGTTATGTCAACTATATCTAAATTAAAATGTTCAGATTTAATGAAGACTTTGATCACATTTTAATCCATAAGTTACCTATGAAAACAAAAAGTTCCAAAGCTTTTTGGAGTGATTAAGAGCCATCAGGGTATCAATGAACACCAGCTATAAAAGTGCATATTTATTGTTTTGGACAATGTGATTTTTCCAGCTGTTGAAGATAATTTAAATGAAATTACAAACTATCTCTCCTTGTCAAAAAAACAAAGTAGATGTTGGTGCTTAAAAACCACTCTCTTATGAATTCCAGGTAATAAATTCCAGCTGATTCTCAGGTAATAAAAATCAAGATAGGATGAAACTTCTTTCTGTAGGTTGACAATTATTTAGGCCCCAACATAAATTTACAAACCTGCTCAGTACACACATACATTCAGAGATGTCTTCAAAGGAATTGAGCATTTAAAGAAAGTTGAAATCCATAGAGGTTACTAACAAATCCTAAACAATAATAATAAATCTCTGTCTGTCTTTGAATTGCTTGTTATCTTCCAATCAGAGAAAAACACTTGTTTTTCCAGAAGCCCAGGGTGTCTAGCATAGGCAGGGTTGGACTCGGGCAAGACACTTAGGCCCAGTTGAAATCTTCTCATGGAGGCCAAGAAGACAGATCTTGTCTACTTTGCTGCCAACATGAAGGTTCTTGATGGAATATGTTTTGCTGCGTGGAAGAGAGCTGCAATCTCTAAGCCAGCTCCACAGAACAAAGGAGGCATCATTTCTTGCTTCTATTCTGGTCTCAACCTTGGTGAGTAAGGGTGCATGACTATCAACATACACCACTAGCAAGGCCCTTTCCTCAATTATCTGCATCTAGAATAAAGTTCTCATGATAAAGGTGAAGAATGAGGGCAAAGGCACAAGAGTTGGTTAAAAAATGAAGTAAGCAAACAAAAACACCACAGAGGGTGTGTGAGTTTTTCTCAGTCTTGTGAGCCACCCTCAGTGCAAATGACTCCTATGTTCCCTCTGCTGAGGATAGTGAGCAAGACCAATTTTGAGGGGTTTACAATCTATGGAGTAAAGCTTCTGCCCAGATGAGATAGGTACATTGAGCTAGTATTTGTTCCTTATGTCAAAAGTTCAGAAATAGCCTAAGTAAAACCAATAAATCAGCAAAGCAGTAATTAATAAAAGTTTACTGTGAACACACAAAATGATAGCTTGTGTGAACCAGGAACACTCAAACTAAAACATGAAAGGAATCTCAGGTGCATGTTATTAAAAGGCAACTTATATTATGAGGAGACATTGATTGTTTTTTCTTCATAGTGATTGTTTATAATAGAATTTTCTTAAATGGTAGAGAATTAGTATCAGACCAAGTTTTGCTTATGATTTCCAGAGACATAAGCAAGAAATGACCCAGGTCAGGTTAGTCTTGCAAAATAACCTAAATTAAGCTTTCTTTGTATGACTAAATCAGTTTTGTCTACTCAGGGACTTTTTAAGGCTGGTCTCCATTTGTTTCTGATTTTCTTATTAACAAGTGGGGCAAACAAGCAGGTAAAAGGCAGCTGTCCTCTTCAGAATCAGCAGGCTTTGGATAACAGTGCATTCTGAAAACGAGGCTGCTATTACAAGAGCCAGTAGTTTTTTTTTCGAAAACCCGAAATGTTGGTGTGAAGGTACAAGACGATAACTGGTAAAGACTTGCTGGCAGCCCAACCTGCCTAGGATGCAGAGTATCTGAAGTGAAAGTGGATAATGTGGAAGCAGCATCCTAAACTTCCTGAGAAAATTCATATCCTAAGTGCTCGGTGAATGTTTGCTAAGTTAGTCCTACTGTTCTCCTTAACTGTCAGAATCTTGAAAAAATATTAACTCTATCATTAGCATTTGAAACATAACACATACAGCAATTTATTGATTCCTGGTGATTTTCTACTAAAACTCAACAGTCATTTTTTACACTTCGAAATAAGTTTAAACATATTAACGCTGTAAAAATAGCACCTATTTTTTTCTTGAGACATTTGAACCGGTTTCTTATACAATGTCTCATCTCCCATGAACACTATAGTATGAATTTCTTGCAAATAAGTATTTTCTCCTAAATATCCACAACACAATCATCAAAGTCATGACTATCATGTAATCTTTAGGGTGCTGTCAAATTTCAATTGTTGCCATAATGTCCTTGACACCAATATGTGCTCCTTCTCAAAAAATTTGATTCTTGAAATCCTTTTAGCTGAAATCTGCTGTTGTTATAGCATTATTATAATAACTTAAATATTCTGTTGGTGCAGTAGTAATGCATGGGAAGAGTGTGTTCTATAATCTCATTAACTTTCTCTCTGTCAGTAGGCTCGTATTTCAGGGCTTAACTTTCATAAATGTGAAATCCTATTGTAAGGAACATATCTTTTTTTTATTTTTCCCCTTGTCCCATATCCCTTTCTTGGATTCACATTAAAATCTATTTCCTTAAATGTTAACTACCCTTTCATCTTGACTTAGATGTTATAGGAAGCCTGGAGGGGCCTGGAATGGGGAGGAATTTCTTTCCTACAGCTTGCTTGCATAAGATTTTAGAATTTTATTCAGGCAAAGACCTTTGCTCTAGAATTTAGTTTTTATTTTTTAATGGGAAAGGCATTATGCACGTTTCATAGTGGTTACTTTTTTCTCCCTTTGCAGGAGCCTTAGAAGGATCTTTATCCAATTTTCATAGTGAGAGCCACGTGTGGAGTTCCTGGAAGAAACTCTGTGAAAGGGTAGGGATTCTTCCAAGATGGAGGCCATTTGGGGTTTCTTGCTCTTATGCTATTCAGGCTCTAGCAATTCATAAAAGTTACTGTTTAAATGCTCCTACCAGTTTATGACTCCTGTGGCTTTTGCTCCAGGTTATCAGATTTGGTTGCTGTATCTCTCTTGATCCAACTCTTTCTCCAGATTTTGAGGTGATGGTTTTCCCTGAGAAGTTACTTCTCTGATTGGTATAAGAAAAGTTGGTGTTCAGTTTGCCTATCTTTTTCTTATTATAAAGATAGAAATGACAACTTACAAGTGAGAGCCAAAAGCATATTTTTCATACATTATTTTTAATGCAATGATTTTATAGTATGTTTTAATAGGGGGTCAAATGGTAAACTTCTATATATTGTTGACATTTTTGCCTAACTAACTCTGGAAATATAACATAACTGATGAAGAAGTGTATGGATCAAAAGACTAAGGAAAAGTCAAGAGAGGATCTTTGTAAACAGAAGATTCTGGACATATGTAGAAGAGAAAATAGAGAAGAGAAAAGATTCTTTAGGAAAAAAGTTTTTATTGATGCTCTCTCTTATCTCTTTTTATTGTTATAAATTTTTTTATTGATGCTCTTATAATTTATTTTTTATAATGGGTTATTGTTTTCCTTATCACCACAGTAGCATAAAACACACATTTCTTTAAAATAGTCCTAGAAGATTGAGTTTTTAAAAAGAAGCTTTACAGAGATTTGAAGGAGGTAGTGGGTGTCATAAAGTCTATAATTATGTACCAGTAACATGACTGTCTACATGGAAATCTAATAGGTCAACAGATCACTATGACTAATATTAGAATCCAACAAGTCTGGCAAAGAGAAAGTCAACTTTTAAAAGCTATAGAATTTGCTTCCTTCAACAATAAGCCACTAGAAAATATGATCTGACATTCAACTCTAGATTCTCAGTGTATCTAGAAATCAGCATTTGAAAGTGTATGCTTAGAATTTTTTGATCCACCATATAAATATCCCAAGACCACATTTTCTTTGGGCTATTTTTAGCAATGTTTAAGTATAGTAGGGATTCTTATAGGTAATTTTGGCTTAAGGACTACCTATAAGCCTTCTAAGATTTTCTCAAAACAGAGCAAAATTTTGATATTCTCCCTATACAACTATTCTGTGTTTTTCTTTTCTTTTTCTCTTTTTGTCTTTCGCAAGTCTCAGACTAGCCTTCTGGCCTGAAAGCTATCCTTGCCTACTTCTGCTACTGAGGTTAGTTAATGGGATATTTTGAGAACATTCCTTGGCTTGAAAATGCTTTTCTCTGAAATTAGATTAACTGTGTTTTCTAATTGGTGCCCACTGGATTGGTCTCATACCTTCTCACAGAGACTGAAAGATAGGGGCCCTGTTTTCCCTGATGGTTATAGTTAAAGGGATGGATCTAAGGTCCTTGAGAAACACATTTCTAGGTTGTAAAAGTAACAGAGCTTTCAAAAGTGGTTGGAGAGAAAATGTATGATTACACTTTTTCCAAAATAAATGTTCTAAGAAAAGGGCAGTCACTGGTCTAGAGTTAGGAAATAGCATTTCTAAAATCTAGTCTTATGTATGGGACTATTAAGGCCCTCTTAGTCACTTGTAAAGAATAATTGTGTTAAGAACATTTTAACATTGGGGCTTAAAAGCAATAAACATTCATTTATTGAGTGTGTGAACATATAAGTAAAGTTTAAATGGCACCAATTGTGTAGCTTTCATAACTTACTTCTTGTTCCGTGACAAAAAAAAAACAAAAAAACAAAAAAACATTTAAAGTTTGATGTAACTTTGAGTATGTAATGTAAACTTTCTTCCTGGAATATTTTCACAGGTTCCCTCTCTCGTGGCTTGTGAAAAGCCAGACGAGATTAGGGGTTATTATATTATTGGCATCCTCCTTAATCTATATGCAGGAATCTTAAATTTTATAGTGTATATTTCTACTTCATCTCAGTCAAGACTATTGCTGATTAGTTTATATTTTGCTAAGACCTAGGACATACAGAGTATGACCAAACTATTATTACTCTAAAATTTTTATTTACTTTGAAGTACACAATTTAATGATGAGAGTATCTTTTTGATTGGGTTCTGATAATCTATAAAATATTAACTTGTGATTAATTATATATTATAACAAACACAATATAAATAGAGAGAAAGTAAGTCACTAGCAAAAGTTTCTTATACACATGAACTGTACACTTCACTTTTTCAAAGGTTAGGGAGGTTGTGTTCCAGGATACAGAGTTAGTTGAAGTCAGTGTGCAAGAGGGTCCTTGGGATCAATAGTTATGAAAAGGAAGGAAAGGAAGTAGGACTGAGAAGATGGAAAAGTCAAGCTCTGATACAAATCTAACGCTCCACAAAGAGCTCCAGGGCTAGAATGGCTTTTTATAGTTGTCACAAGGTAGGTTGAGATCCCCAGGCTTTTATAACCCTATATCAATTAGTCATATGATGTAGCCTGCCTCAGAAAGGGTGTGACCTTGGTCAAAGTGGCTTCCTGAAGTTGTGGTCTTCTCTGAAAGGGATGGCAGAAAAAAGGTATATGCCAAAAACATCTTCACCAACTGGCACAAGTCTTTGATTAAATGGATGTCTTAGTCAACTAGAGCTGCTATAGCAAATATAGACTGAGTAGCTCAAACAACATTTCTCTTAGTTCTGGAGGCTTTCAGTCAAGATCAGGATTCCAACACAGTTGTATATTTGGCGAGGGCCCTTTTTCTGGTTGTATCTTTACATTGTCTTTCTCTGGTGAATACACACAGAGAATTCTAGCAGTTTTTCCTCTTTTTATAAAAACATTAATTCCATCATGGAGACTCAACTCTCAAGAGCTAACCTAATTCTGCTTACCTCACAAAGGTCTTATTTACAAATACCATCACACTGGAGACAAGGGGTCCAATATGTGAATTTTGAAGGGACACAAATATTTAGTACATAGCAAGGGAATTCTGGATAGCACATCACAACATAGTCTCCTAGGTTTGATAATCATAAGACAAAAATTAATAAATATTTACATATAAATAATAATACATATCTTATAATCTGTTAGAAGAAATAGAAGCTTTAAAAGTTCAATCCTTGAAATTTCTGTAGTGAAAATAGAACCTAACTTTGAAAATAATGTATACTGGCAAGATTTAATCTCTTTAAAATGTTAAATTAATTACACAAGTAATGTGTGTTCCCTTAAAAAAAAATCCAATATGGTAGAAATGTAAGGGTAAGAGTAGAAAGTCATCTCTATATATTTTACAATTGTTAACTGTGCTTTGCCCTAAAGTAAATGATTTTGTAAGTTTTTATAACTTTCTAAACTATGAATTCCTATACAATTTAGGTATGTTTGGGTTTTAATATTTTTAAATAGAAAAGGTTTTAATGAAAAATTGAAGCCCATGTTCCAATAGACTTTCAATCAATCTCATATCATCAGCTCTATCTGAAACACTAGAAGAGTCATCAAGTTAGCAAGAGTCATCATTTCTGGGCCTTCTAAGATTCAAGCAAGGCTATGCCTCCTGCATTTCTCCATTGCTGCCTTATATTTCAATTTCTTCTGGCTTGCTAATTAAGTTACTACTTGCTTATCTTTAGAGCTTCCAGTGATTTTTACTGCCATTTTCTTTTCTTTTTCTCTTTGACTTTGGGATGTTTATTGGTGTTTCAGAAAGAAATAATATTAAGAATGTGTACTAAATTTGTCTTGATTAACTAGAAATTCATGTATAGGCTCAGCTCCCACTGGAAACATCACAAGTGCTTTTAAAGATATCCATGACTAAACTAATCCATAATAGATTCTAATTTAAATACTAAGGAATAGATATCAAAGAGCCTAAATCATGACCTAAAGGTAGAAGTTTCAACTAGGATGTTGAATGTTGATTCACTTCATCTTAAACTTAACAATTAGGAATTTTCTAAGCTGGTGGGACTATTTAGGAGGATCCATAAGATTATAACAGTCTCTGAGAAAATGGAAAAGGTGAACTTCTACCTACACCTGGTAAAGTCCTAAATCCAAAGAGGCATACAAGGATGTCGTAATCCTTGAAGCCTTAGAAAGTTGACCACAGTCAGGAAGTGCCACTGAGTCCTGATTTCCAGGGCCATATTAGTAGTAGCTAATTTATATCTGCTTCCTACATTAAAGGAACGTGTGTCCTTTGTGTGTGACCACTGGTAACTTTTCATAATTCACATTATCAAATCTGTAACAACTAAGAATATAAGAAGTGCATACAAACATATGTGATACATATAAAGTTTATTTTATGCATTTCTATTATATGAGTGTGCATATTTTTTTAAAAATAAGGTTTACATCAGTTCGATTCTTTTACTTGTCATATAGCAACATGTTTGTGCTCTTTTAATATCAGTGCATACATGACTATCTCATTTATTTTCACTGTTAAATATTTTCAATTTTATAATTTAACTGTAATTAACCATTTTTATTGTTGAACACATATGCTGTTTCTGCTGTTATTACAACCATTTCTATATTTAAAAATCCTTGGACATCTATACTAAAGTTAGTACAGTTTGTGGAATGAGGTTGTAAGGTATATTAGCCAAGATTTTTCAAAAAAATGGACAGAACCAATAGGAGATATGTGTGTATACATATATGGTATTACATAATGATGGAGGCTAAGTTCCATGATCTACTTACAGAGTCTGCAAGCTAGAGATCCAGGAAAGCTGGTGGGGTAGTTTAAAGGCCTGAGGGCCAGCAAGCCAATGGGACAGACAGAACCAGTAGCAGGAAAAAAAGACATATCAGCTCAAGCAGTCAAGCAGAAAGAGAAATCAACCTTTCTCTTTTTGTTCTATCCCGGCTTTCATCAAATCAGAGGATGTCCATTCACTTTGTTGAGGACCATCTGCTTTACTCAGTACATGAGTTCAAATGCTAACTTCTTTCAGAAACATCCTCACAGACACACCCAGAAATAATATTTAACCAGCTATCTGGGCATCCCATGATCTAGTCAAATTAACATAAAATTAACTGTCATATAGGGCAAACAACCATAGTTTAATCCAAAGAGTCAGGCAAACACAGAGAATCACTGCCAAAATCAGCTTACCTGGAACAACAGTCTCTGGATCCATAAACCAGTAGCAACACTTAAATGGTACCTTTGACAAATTGACGAATGCAGAGAATGTATTTGTCTCAGAGTGAGATACTGTCAGATTTAGGGGAGGATAAATTATCAAACTCTAGCACTCCTGTCTCAGATAAAGGAGGAGGGGAAAAATAAAAAAAACACTTGTTAAGGTCACAGTCTAAGGACACAGTGCCACTAAGAATCTGAGATGTAATACTTTCCCACCCCTACATCTTCTCACCCTTACCTCCACATCAACAGGGCCTTGTAAAATAATGGAGGACTACAGTTGAAAAAGATGTACAGATCAGACTATATTTAAGAAGGAGTTCTTAGGAAAGTCTAAAGACAACAGGAAAGATAAAAACAAGGACATTAGAAGTTTGAGGCCAGTGGCACCTACATTAGAGCACATCTCCTAGACTCATTAATAAAAAAACTTTATCCTAAAGGCCTATTTACCTCAATTCTAATTACCTGATATATCGTGTGAAGCTTTCAACAAAAATTACAAGGCATGCTAACATGCAAGAAAAAGTACTTAAGAAGGGAAAAAGCCAGCATCAGAAACACACTAACTATGACACAGATTTTTAAATTATCAAACAGAGAATTTAAATAACAATGATCAATATGATAATTGCTCTAATGGAAAAAGTAGACAACATACAAGAATAGATTGGTAGTGCAGGCAGAGATGTGAAAAATCTAAGAATCAAAGGAGAATGTTGAAAATAAACACTAACAGAAATAAAGAGTGTCTTCTTCAAAAGATTCATCAACATACTGGACTCTGTCGAGGAAAGAATTAGTGAGATTAAAGATCAATCAACAGAAACTTCACAACTTGAAATTAGAAGAGAAAAAATAAAATAAAACTCAATAGCAAATGCTGGAGAGGATTCACAATAGCGAGGATTTTCTTTCATTGCTGGTGCAAAAGCTAGATGTTACAGACACTTGAGGAAAATTTGGTATTTTCTTACAAATCAAGACATGGTATTACTAGACCATCTAGCATCTATATTCCTAGGTTTTTATCTATTTTATCTGAAAACCTATAGCTATATAAAAATCTGCATGTTAATGTTTATAGTTGGATTGTTCATAATTGACTCAATGATCAAGATGTTTTTCAATAGGTGAAAGGGTAAAACTGTAATATATCCATTAAATGGAATATTATTCAATAATAAAAATAAGTGCACTAGCAAATGAAAAGTAGATGTGTAGGAAATTTAAATGCATATTGATTGTTAAGGAAAAGAAGCCAGTTTGAATTAGCTACATATCATATGATTCAAATTTGACATTCTGGAAAAGGCAAAACTATAGAGACATTGAAATATCAATGAGTATCAAGAATTTTTTAGGTGGTGTAACTATTCTGTGTAATACTATAATGGTGGATACACAACATTATGCACTTATCAAAACCTGTATAATTTAAGTACAAAAAGTGCAAATTATAGTACGTGTAAATTAAAAAAAAATTAGGAGTTCTAAAGATACTAAGAAGAAAAACAGTCTTTAACAAGAGAATCTTCCAGTATTACAGATGTATGAGAGAACCTTACTAAAGGAGTAGGTAAAAAAGGTACTAATCCAAGTAACTTTAGAAATGGCTGGAAGATATTAGACTAAAGGCTCCAGGAAGTACATGTAAGCACTCTAATCTAGGTGTTAAATTTGTTTCCCATGTGGATATGGGTTAACAATTTTGATATTCATATATATAATACGATAATTAAAAAATTAAATAAATTGAAGGCAGATGGTAGGAGCCTGGTGTCACATTGTTGGAGTAGAAATTCACAGATAAGCAAGGGGAGTAGGCTAGTAAGGGTAATAGATTAAAATTGGAGACACTAATAAAAAAAGTGTCTAGCTTAGTAGAGTTACAGATGGTTATATAAAATAATTATAGATATGTCTAAATACATGCGTTAATGTACATCTAATTTATTTGCTCTGTCAGGTGAGAAGGTCTAAAAGAATACCTCAGTAGTAATGAGCACACTTAGCACTTCAAAGCTTAGTTTTCTAATACCATCCTCCAGTACAAGGAACCTTGGATACCTAATTGTAGGACTCAGATAGTAAATATACAAGACGAATCTGGAGCATCCTGTGCAACATAATGAGGTGATAAAATGTGTGTGTGTGTGTGTGTGTGTGTGTGTATCAGGATGTAAGTCTAAGGGATGGAGAAGCCACCTGAAAAATTCTCAAGGAATAAAGCTGAAACAAATTCAGCAATAAAATGAAGTTGTATTGAATTATAACTTGAAACATAAAATAAATATCCACAAGTCCATATTGTTATAAAGGATTAGATAAATAAATAATGAGGACAAAAGAAATTACATACTGAAAAATTTCATATAATTCATGTAAATACTTTACCCTAAAAAAAGAAAAAAAAAAAAAAAGCTTAATTTGCCATTCTTTAGGTATAGGTTGTGTATGGAAACTACTATCCAAAGAGTGAGGTATGCAAAGGGAGGTTGGGGAGTTACTTTATAGTGGAGAAACCCAAAAAACATTTCTTCAGTCAGATAATCAAGATCAATATCAACAACACAAATCATGTTAATACATTGTGCACTTGGGTATAATATGATGAAAATGGTACTTCTGTAATCTTCATCGTCAAAACTCATAACTTTTGTCTAAAAATGAGAAAAAAAATAGACAAATTCCATTGGAGAGGACTCTTACAATGTACCTGACCAGTACTCCATAAACTCATAAAACTGTCAATATTATCAAAAATAAGAAAATGTCTGAGTGTTACAGCAAAGACGGGATTAAGGAGGCATGACAACTAAATGTAATATGCTCTCCTAAATGGAATTCTGGAACAACAACAGCAACAAAAAACATTAACTAAGGAAATCTGAATAATCTATAGAGGTTAGTTAATAATATATCGGTGTTGCTTCATTAACTAAACAAATGTACACCTGCTAATATAAGATAATAATAGGATAAACCAAGTACTGGGATATTCTGAACTCTTTATATCTTCTCAATTTTCCTGTAAATCTCAAATTATTCTATAAAGATTCTATCAAATATGATATTTAGAAATTTATATGTATACTTTTTATTTGATTTTTACTTCCTTGAGAAAATAAATAATAAATGGTTATTGGTATTGCTCTGGGTAAGAAATGAAAAGCTAAATTTTATAGTTTTGCATTTCTTGCAATCATTATTTTTTCTAGAATAATTTAATGAAAAGTTTTTCTCTTAAAAAATTGCAACTGATCCTATTATGTTTTGGGAAAGATGTTTGCTGTCTCTCCCCAGTAGCTTACTCAAAATGATGAGTTGTTGATGATGATGAACTGTTCTGAAATATGCACATTTGTGTCATATAATAAGCTTTCATTTCTCAGCTTTTATTCCAAACTATTAAGTTTGTATACATGATCATCTTGTACTCTAAATCCTAATTAATAGTTCTGCAATCTAGTCTCACACATACCCAAGCGCTTCTTCAGGCTTATGCCTCAAAATTTAGAGATTCAATCTAAAAATTATTAACCTTAAATTTTATAGAGTTCTTGACATATTGATCCTATCTACTTATATTGTAAACTTTAATTATATCTTCCCAGGTTGGCATGACACTTAATACTTGGATTTTGTCTCTAAGATGAGGTCTACACTTTCAAATAATTAGGGAGTTCCACATATTAGCTGGAGATAATTTCATAAATGTTTGTTTTATTGATAATAAATGTCACACACACACAATTTAATTAAGGTATTAAACCAAAATTAGCACTTATTACATTAATTATGAAGGACAGAAACACTATTGCCCTTGTCCAAGTGTTAAGAGTAAGATTTAAATGATTAGTGAACCTAATTTTTAATGATTTTCTAACTATTTCCCAGATAAATAATTTAGAATATCAGGCAATTGGAAAAGCAAGATTATAAGTTGTTTGTCTTTATTTTCACAAAGAATTTTTATTTATATGTATATACATACACAGGATAGATCCGTGAAAAGCGTTTTTTTCTTTATTAAAAAATAAAATTTGACAATAATGCTAACAACTTATAGTTTAGTAGAAAAATGAAAAAATTTGTTTTACAGTTATTTTTCAACATGTTTATTTAAAAATACTTAGGAGGACAAAAATATAAAATGCTTATGTTTAGTATGTCAACTGGTTACTAAATTATGCACTCTCAAAGATTAGAATTCTTCAATTTATTTGTACCATAAACTAAACAAGTAGTGTTACGTACATTTATTATAGGAAATTTGTTTTCTTCCAAAAAAAGTTGTCGCTTTCTAACTTAGGTGCCATCAACAAGGCATAAGAAGTTTTCTCATACATCATTCATCGAAAAATAGCATATCAATTATTTTTCCTTTGGGGAATTTTCCTTTGTTAATATACATAAATAACTTTTATTTTACAAAAATCAAAGTGGCTACAGACAAGAAAGAAGAGACAATGTCGATGTAGTTTTGCATTCTTTGTTTTTAAGTGTTTCATAAAAGTGTTCTGTGGATATAATTTTATCAATTCCTGAAATTATTCTGAGTATTTTAAAAGTCTAAAACATGCTAAGTAGAACTTATTTTCTTTAAAAGACAAGCCAATTTGCAGTGCCATGATCATCTAAATATGGAATAACTAGATATCCTTCCTATACTATACATTCCTATATATTCTGATTCATGGCAATACTGTGCTGTTGAAAGTTGTAGAAAGGTTAGGAAAACTTTGTGGTTTTATCTATGAAGAAATCACCAGCAGGTTAAAACAAATTTTTCCTTGCCTGAGTCTACATTCCCAGGTAGGTTGTGTTTCCTGTGCTTACAGAAAGGTGATTCTTTTATTTTTAATTTTTATTTTTTAATTAGAGTCGACACTTAATATTATTTTATATTAGTTTCAGGTGTACAGCATAGTCATTAAACATATAATTTATAAAGTGATTACCTCAATTAGTCCAGTACCCATCTGGCACTGCACATAGTTATTACAATATTATTGACTATATTTCCTAGGTTGCACTTCACATGCCCATGACCACTTTGTAACTACCACTTTGTTCTTCATTTCTTCACCTTTTTCACTCAGCCCCACAACTCCCTTCTCATCTGGTAATCACAAGTATATTCTCTGTATCAATGAGTCTGTTTTCATTTAATGTGTTTTTGTTCCTTAGGTTTCACATGTAAGTGAAATAATACGGAATTTGTCTTTCTCTGTCTGACATTTCACATAGCATAATACCCTCTAAGTCCATCTATGTTGTTGCAAATGGGAAGGTTTAATTTTTCTACAGCCGAGTAATATTTTAATTGTATATATGTACCAAATCTTCTTTAGCCGATCATCTAATAAGCATGTAGGTTGCTTCCATATCTTAGTTATTGTAAATATTGCTGCAGTGAACAGAAGGGTGCATATATCTTTTTGAATTAGTGATTTGGTATTCTCTGGGTAAATACCCAGACGTGCAATTGCCAGGTCACAGGATAGTTCTAATTTTAATTTTTTAAGGAAGCTCCATTTTCCATAGTGCCATTCCAATTTTCAATCCCACCAACAGTGCACGAGAGTTACCTTTTCTCCACATTCTTGACAACACTTGCTTTTTGATTTATTGATGCAAGCCATTCTGTTGGGTGTGAGGTAATATCATTGTGGTTTTAATTTGCATTTCTCTGATGATTAGTGACATTGAGCATTTTTCATATGTCTACTGGCCATATGTATGACTTCTTTGGAGAAAGGCCTACTTCAAGACCTCTGACCATTTTTTAATTAGAAGGTTTGTATTTTGGTGTTGAGTTATATGTTGTTTTATAAATTTTGGATATTAATGCCTTATTAAATGTATAATAGGCAAGTATCTTCTCCTATTTAAGGTTGTGTTTTCATTTTGCTGATGGTTTCCTTTCCTGTGCAAAAACTTTTTAGTTTGATGTAGTTCCATTTGTTTATTTTTCTTTTGATTCCCTTGCCTGAAAAGTATATCAGATAAAATTACTACTAAGAACAATGTGACAAAGTTTACTGCTTATGTTTTCTTCTAAAGTTTTATGGTTTGGGGTTTTACATTTAAGTTGTTAGTCCATTTCAAGTTTATTCTTGTATATGATATAAGAAGGTGGTCCTGTTTCGGTTTTTTTTTTTGCATGTATCTGTCCAGTTTTCTCAACATCGTTTACTGAATAGACTGTCTTTACCCCATTGTGTGTTCTTGCCTCCTTTGTCATAGATTAAATGACCATTTAGGCATGGATTTATTTCTGGGTTCTCTATTCTATTATATTAATATACGTGTCTGTTTTTATGCCAGTACCATCCTGTTTTGATTACTATAGCCTTGTAGTATAGTTTGAAACCAGATAGTGTGTTATCTCCAACTTTTCTCTTCTTTCTCAAGATTGGTATGGCTACTTAGCATTTTTTATAATTATATGTAAATTTTAGGATTATTTGTTTTGGTTCTATAAAAATTACCATTGATATTTTGTTGGGGATTGCATTGAATCAATAGATTGCTTTGGATAGTATGGACATTTTAATAACATTAATTCTTTCATTCCATGAGCGCAGTATGTGCTTCCATTTATTTGTATCTTCAATTTTTTTCTTCATTGACTTATAATTTTCTGAGTACAAGTCTTTTACCTCCTTGGTTAAATTTATTTCTAGGTATTTTTTTTCAAAGCAATTATAAATGGGATTTTTTTTTAAATTTCTCTTTCTGATAGTTTGTTATTGGGAGTATAAGAATGAAACCAATTTCTGAATATTAATTTTGTATTCTGCTACTTTACTGAATTCATTTATCAGTTCTAACATTTTTTTTAGTGGAATCTTTAGGATTCTCTATGTGTAGTATAATGTCTTCTGCAAATAATACCAGTTTTAATTCTTCCTTTCCAATTTGTATGCTGTTTATTTCTTTTTCTTTTCTGATTGCTATGGCTAGAACTTCCATTACTATGTTGAATAATGGTGGTGAAAGTGAGCATCTTTGTTTCATTCCTGATCTTAAGAAAAATGCTTTTAGCTTTTCCCCATTGAGTATGATGTTAACTCTGGGTTTGTCATATATAGCTTTTATTACGTTGATGTATGTTTTCTCTCTTCTCACGTTGTCAGGAGTTTTTATCATAAATGAATGCTGAATTTTGTCAAACACTTTTTCTACATCTATTAATATCATCATATGATTTTAACCTTTCAATTTTTAAATGTGGTATATCACATTTATTTGAGGATATTGATCTACCTTGAATATCAGGAATAAATTTTACTTGACAATGGTGTATAACCTTGTCAACATATTACTGATTTTGGTTTGCTAATTTTTTTTGAGGATTTTTGTTTTTTTATTAGAGATATCAGTTATTTATTTATTTATTTATTTATTTATTTATTGATTTTTGTTTGTTTGGCTTTGTGGATTTTTCTTCTGGTCCTTTTTGTTTTATGTTACATACTTGAGTTCTGAAATTTGCTGTATGGTTACCATTATTAATATGTAGAGTATAGTTACATATATATAGTAGTCCATATTCTTCTGTCTGTGCCTTATCTCCATTCCTCTTTGCACATTTGGTTCTTTGAATCCTCTCCTTTTCTGTCATTGTTATCTCAACTTGTCCTTATGTAGCTGAATGCTCATTAGTATCTTACAATAGCAAATTTCTCCTTATTATTTAAGTTTATATTGCTCTGTTCTTAATAAGGGTTTCACTCTTCTTCTTCTGTCTGCCTGCTAGTCACCTTACTCCTAATTATGTATTTTTTGTCCACAGATTGCAAGGACCTTGTCAGCTTACAATCCCTTATTTTTGATGCCTATAGCACCTGGTCTTCCTAGGTGGTCTCCCATTCAAGTACTAACCAGGCCTGACCTTGCTTAGCTTCCAAGATCAGACGGGATCAGGCTTGTTCAGGGTGGCATGGCCATAGACTCTTTTTAATTTTTTTAGACTCTATTTTGTTTATTTCCTCTACAATCTTTATTATTTCCTTCCTTCTACTCTATTTAGACCCATTTGCTGTTCTTTATTTAGTTCCTTTAACTGTAAGGTTAGATTGTTTATTCGAGATTATATATATATATATATATATATAATTTTGTTGTTGTTGTTGTTATTGTTATTGTTATTCTTGAGGTAGGTCTGTATTGCTATGAATTTCCTTCTCAGGACTGCTTTCACTGTGTCTCAAAGATTTTGAGTAGCTGTGTTTTCATTTTTATTTGTCTCAAGGTATCTTTTGATTTCTTTCTTGATCTCATTATTAACTCATTAGTTGTTTATTAGCATGTTATGTAGCCTTCATGAGTTTATGTATTTTTCAGTTTTTTTCTTGTAATTGATTTCTATTTTCATACCATGTGGTTACCAGAAAACCATGATATGATTTCAACCTTCTTAAATTTATTGAGACTTGTTTTGCGGCTTAACATGTGCTGTCTTGAAAACTGTTTTCTGTGCACTTTCTCTTGCTGCTTTTAGGATTCTCTCTTGTCTTTAAACTTTTTCATTTTAATTATGATGTGTCTTGGTATAGGCCTATTTGAGTTCATCTTATTTGGGACTCTTTGAGCTGCCTTGACTTGTATGTCTATTTCCTTCACCAGGTCAGGAAAGTTTTCTGTCATTATTTCTTCAAATAAATTATCAGTCCCTTGCTTTCTCTTTTCTCCTTCTGGTACCCCGATGATGCAAATGTTGTTATACTTGATGTCATCCCAAATATCCCTTAATCTTTCATAATTTGGGGCTTTTTATTTTTTATTTTTGCTGTTCCCATTGGGTGTTTTCTGCAACCTTGTCTTCCAAATCACTGACTTGGTCTTCTGTTTCATCTAATCTACTGTTGATTCTTTCTAGTGTATTCTTCATTGCAGTTATTATATTCTTCATTTCTGACTAGTTCTTTTTTAAGGTTTCTATGTTCCTTTCTATGCTAACTATCTCTTTGTTGAAATTCTCACTGAGATCATCTTTCTTCCCCTAACTTCACTGGGCATCCTTATAACCAGTGCTTTAAACTCTTTATCTGACAGGTTCCCTTCATTTCATTTAGTTTTTTTTCTGGAGTTTACTTCTGTTTGTTTTTTTTTTTTCATTCAGAACCTATTTCTTTTCTTTTTTTTTTTTTTGGTTGCCCCTCTGTGTTTGTTTCTATGTATTAGGCAGGGCTGCCATGTCTTCTGATTTTAGTAGAATGGCCTTATATAATAGGTGCCCTATGTGGCCCAGTGGCCCAATCTCCCTGATCACCTATACTGTCTGCTCCAGAAGTGTCCCTTGTATGGATTGTGTGTGCTCTTCTATTGTAGTTATATCTTGATTGCTGTTGGGAATCAGTGAGTGGGATTGATTATCAGGTTGCTTGGCAGCGAGTTTTGGCCACGCCCACAGAGTATGAGCTGCTGTATGGGATTGAGTCCATGGAGTGAGATGCACCCCAGTGAGCTCATGTACCTGTTGAGACCACCCTTTGGGTGTGCAGCTTGTGGTGCTAATCAGGTGTGGTCTATTGTGGTCTTACGCTACCTTCGGTGTGTTGGTTTTGAGGCTCCTTGAGAAGGGCTCCCAGCTAAGCTAAGGTTAGCAGCTGCCAGCGACTGGCCCGGGGCCAGTGATCTGCAGTTGGTCTCTGCCTCTGCTGGACCTGGAAGCACATGAAAGAGCCCATACTGTGAAATGAGACAGGCTGCTACTAGTACTGGAACTGGGACAGCTTAGCTAAAGACTTATGGCACAGCAAGGCCTGAGACTGCTTCCTAGTTGCCCATCGGCTCTGCAAATGGTAGAACCTCAGACGATATGAAAGTTGAGTTAGGTGGGGAGTCCCAGGAATTCAACGAGTTGTGGCTAGTAATGTCCCCCAGGTTAGTGCAGATTCAGATTTCATGCCAGTGCTGAGCCTGTGGCCACTCACAAAAGATCACACTGAGGTTAGCTGCTACCTTCCTCAGACTTGCAGACCCCAGAGATTTACTTAAGAAATACTGCAGCTTGGGCTGGGGCTGGTTGCCTGCAACAGATGGCTGTTGATTGTTGATGAAAGAACCTCCTGCTCAGAAGGTGGGGTGGACTGATTGCCTAGGCACGAATACACCTCTGACAGTTCTTGAGTTGGGTGGAATGAAGTCCCAGTGAGTCACTAGGGTAGAGAGAATAGATCTCACCATGCCAATGCAGATTTAGATTTGGCCCTGTCTGGAGAGGGCTTAACATAAGGGATAATGGAGGCTGATCCTCTAGCCCTCATCCTGAAGTCAAACAGCTGTCTTCCCCTGTATTTCTCTGGTACTTTCCAAGCTTCTGTTTTTCTGCCAGAGCCCAGGATGCTTGCCTGTGAGTGAGTGAATCTGTGCATGGGCCCTTAAGTAGACATCTGGGTTTCCATCATTTGGATAGTTGGAATCCCCACTGATTTTTATAGCCAAATTTTGTGGGAATTTTTCTTCCTGGCATGGGAACCTTGGGCTTGTGAGCCTAGTGTGGGTCTGAGATCCCTGGCTTCCCCAAGGGGACTCCACAGCTGAGATTTTCCTTCTTATGTTCAATCACCACACATGGGAGCAGGGCCAGCTTGTTTTGTGTCTCTTCCCCTCATACCAGCTTCAGTGTGGCCTCTTCTTTATATCCTCAGTTATAGGAGTTCTCAGTGTGGCCTCTTCTTTATATCCTCAGTTATAGAGTTCTGTTCAGCTAGTCTTCAAACGGTTCTCCAGGTTGATTATTTTATAATTTAGTTGTAATTCTAATGTGGTCATGGGAGGAGGCAAGCACAGCATTTACCTACTCCACTATCTTGACTAGACTTTAAAGGTCATTATTTTTAAGGCACATGCATCTTATCTCTTTCATAAGACTACCATTGTCTGGTATATATTTTACAACTATCTAGATTAAAATAAATGGACATACCATCTTTAAAGTATAATAAAATAATAATTAGAAATATGTATATATATGTATAATATGTATATATGTATAATATATACATCAGTACATTGACAAAATAATAGAAATATGGAAATGCACAAAGTTGTTGACAGTGTTTGTATCTGATTTGGAGATATATAGAAATTTTTATTTCTCTTTTCTCTACCTTCCTCTATATATTTTTATGTTATGAGTATTTATTTCATTTTAAATATAAAACATAAATCTTTAGTAATAAAGTCATATTCTTCTTTTCAGTTTATTTTTGTGCAATATATATTTCTATATATAAAACATTGACGCATCGACTATCCTCTAATAGGTTGGTGTTTCATTATAGAAAACAAACCTGTCAAACAAAACTAAATCCATCATATGGAGGTAGTGACATAAGTAGTATCAAGTACTTAGAGAAACCATTTTTAAACTAAAACATTGATTAGTCATATCAAGCATATCAAGGAATATGCATGAAAATCACCTGCAATATTTGTTATTAAATATTTTCATAATTTAGTTTGTTTACTATGATTTAGTTGTTTTGTTTTTTATTTTTTTTTTGTTTTCGTTGTCATTTTAATGGCACCCACAACAATTATGGTTAGCCTGTCCACATGACAGTTGAAACCTCTGATCTTAATAA
>NW_006494613.1:16771444-16775629 GCF_000325575.1 Pteropus alecto
ATTTATCTAGCATATAATTTACTAGCTTTTGATTGTCTCTTCTGATATGTCCTCAGTATTCTTATTACATCAGCAGTTCCAAACTGTCTGTGAATCTTGGCATGCAGAACGCTGTCTTTTCTGTTCCAAAAACCCATTTTTTTTATCATATTTTATAGAGATTTTTTTCTGAGTTTCAGACTATTCTAAGTATTTAACAATGTTGCCAAATAGGAGAAGAACTGGATAGCAAAAACGTTCTAAAGAACTATACAATAAATAGAATTTTTTGGGTGAATTTAAAGTATGGTCGAAAAAAAAGAAATTTTGATAATGTCCATTTTTAAATGCTAACTTTTCAATAAGTCTTAATTAATTTGAATATCTGTACATGATTCCTATAAAACTTGGGTATTCTTTGGGCATTTTAAAAGTCTAGAATCAAGAATAAGTTTCAATGATAATGAATAATACTTCTAGAAATAGAGTCTATTTGCAAGGGCAGATCCATTTTTAATTTGTCTATTTGTTATTGCATTAATTAATTCTCCTGAAGTTTTATTATACCGTGAAAATTACATAGGAGAGGATATTATTTGGATTAATATTTATGAAAAGTAAATTGGACATCACTTTATTATACTAACGTCAATTTAAAAACATATAAATTTGTCTTGAAAACCAGGGAAAGCAAACAAGCAAACAAAAAATCCTGAGTATAGGTGCTCAGTCACTTTCTTTTTTGAGGAATTAACTGTCTTTTGCATTCAATTTAGAATTTGGAATCACCATTTTTCAAGTAGGGTACCTGATTGGTTTCTCAAACTCCTGAGGTAAATTTGATGTTTATGGAACATGTACAGTTTTCACTAGTTTCTAGTTAAAGTTACAAAAGTTTACCTGCTTTTCTCTCCACTGCTGAAAAATTTTTAGAGTGTATCATTCCCTTGAGTTTCAAGTAATGACTCAGTCAATGCTAGCAGTTTATTCCTTTCCGCCATCGATTGGCGTTTCCAGGTTATTAACTTTCTCTGCTAATTTGTCCAATTTAGATTTCAAATGTTTATGACCCTTTTGCATATTATCTGTCTTTTTGTCAATTTTCATTAGTAGGGCATGAGTGCAAAGCCACTAATGACATTTCTATTGGTTGATTTGATTGCTGTGCTACCCATAGAACACTCCAGGTATTGGCTGGGAAAAAAATAACTCAATGTAACATTCACATTGATAATTTCTCTGGGTCTCTTGATTTAATTCTAAGTATTCTAAAGCTTTCTGAGTCAAAACACACAAATCACACACCTTTCCTGCAGATCAACCATTTTGCATCTTGATGATTAAAGGTCTAGATCCAGTTTGTTTATATTTTATTTTATGATGTGATGCCAAGTTTACTTTATTTCAAGTAAAGAAAGTTATAATGACCTTGTGAAAACTTGCTGAGTTGATCAAGTTGATTATTAGTATTCTTTTTTAAAATCAGACTCCATAGTAGTGATAGATGTATTTAAAGTATTGGTTGAAGAGAAATAATTTAGATTTAAAATTTACTGTATTAGTTAATGAGTAAAATTAAGATAAAAGAAATAAACATTTTGCTAATAAAACTTTTGCATTAAGAACTATGCTCTTTACTGACCATAGTTTATGATTTTTTAATATACTGATAAAGATATACTTTTATGCATAGTTATTTTTATATTCATTTTATATACTTAGTAATATTTAGGTATATGTTTAAGTTATTCATGCTATGAATAACTTGTGCAATAGGTTTCAAACTTTTGAATCAAAGTAAAATCTTTAAGAAATCATTAGTATCAATAAAGGTTGTTATAGGGATTGATACCTTGATAATCAGTTGATCACAAGTACTTTAATTTTAATAAAGCATAAATTTATTAAGATATACAAAATTCAAATCACATGAGTATACATAAATAAAATACAATATAAATTAAATGTCTGTGTTTTTATTAGGTTAAAGTTAAAACATTATGAATATCTAAAACTTTTTATGGTTGCTAACCAGAATTATGTAATCTAGAATTAACATTTAGGAATATTTTCTTATTATAAGTATGACATTTGGACTATATTAAAACTTACTGAGAGAATGTTTTACCATCAAGAGCATCGCATTGATTATACCTTGGTATTCTTGCATTGCTATCTCAAAGTGTTTGTATATTTCATATAAAGTGTCAGCAAGTGGGGGATCTCAGATATTAGCCTGAAGAAAGTCATTGAAAGTCAATACAAACCAAAGCAGTTTTCTTGAAAGTAGAAATTAACTATTCTGAACTTTGTAGACACAGCTATGTTTTCATAAAGTAAGTCTATTCATATATGAGGAAGGATATGAATTTGTATTTACCTGTTATAATAAAACATAGTCATTATCTTTATTCATAAAGTGAATCAAATAACAATTGTGCTTCAGTTCTATTTACTTTTTTTAAAATAATAGTATGTTAAGAAAAATAAAAAGATAAAAGGCATAAGAAAGTCAGGTATACTAATATTTATGTTTTTAGTCTAGAATTTAGATTAGTTTTAAATGTTTTCAGTGGACTAAATTCCAAGAATTGGACATTTTTATTGAGTTATTTAAACAGCAATATTAATAATTAGAACTAACATGTAAGCTTATCTCTATGAGTTAGAGTATAGTGATTTCATAAGTACACAAAAGAAATATGCTTAACCGAATATTTCATTGTGTTATTTTCTCACGACTAAAAATCATTCTGTTGGCACATATAAAAATCCAAGTTAAGATTCTATTATTAAAATATGAAAGGTTAAATTTTAAATCTCAAGACAGACTATAATGTAGAAAGATCATTTCATATAAACTTTACAATAACCTATATGTACACACTAATAAACTAGAATAATAAAGATTTTAAAAGGATAACAGTAAATTTTTAGTAATATATGTACTTTGAAACATTTCAAAATAGTCTAGTAGTAAACTGAAATAGTCAGCATTAATTTTCCACCTACATGAAATATGTCAAGACTCAAGATATTATCACTGAGTAATGATTTAGGTCAGAAACAGAGCATGTAGTTGGTAATTGTAGCAATTTACATTAAATACTCAATTTTTTTTCTTTCTAACTACTTTGTGGGAAAAGAGCCTACTCAGTAGTTAAAAACAATTTTTGTCGCTTCAGTAAAATGTAATAGAACAAACTTAAATGGAAACTTTATAATGTTAACGTAATTGGTTTAAAGGAATGTTAGAACATTGAAAGATCAATGAATCAATCACATCCACCAAAGACATAACACAGTATCTCATTTATTGATCCTAGATGTGGGGGCGGGGGGAAGAATTGTCTTTATAGATTACTTCAAGTAAACATTGCTAACAAATTATTTTACGAATATTTAGAAATTCTGCAAGTTTATAAGATAACTCAATTTTCCTGTGACTGTCATTGTAATGAAAACATTTGAATATACAAATATGATGTAGGGAATATAAATAGCTGTTCTTAAAAACATCATTCTGGACTCAAAGCAGAAAACATTGTTTTCTGCCGCCTCATGAGGCAAATAGAGACAATCACACCTCTGTCTGTTCTCTTTACAGTCACAAAGATGTCCTCACACCATTGTCTCCAGCAGGACGACATGTAAATCAGTTATGTAAAATATTATATTTTTGTTCAACTCTATGTTAAGAGCTTGCCTCTGTTTTTTCTAATCTTTATAGTCTGAAGAATTCCTACTTTAGTACTCAGCAAGTTAGACTTGTCAGTTCTGTTCTTGTTATTATTTTGACCTTTTCTCTCCAGTTTCTTATTAACTGAGTTTCTGCTACTCTTCAAGACCCTAGAAACCGGCGTCACTGTCTCTATAAATGGTCCTTAGAGACAAATCTTCTGATTGTCTTTTGCCAGTTTTAGAGATGGCAGCTTTAAGACAAATCAGTGGAGATTGAAGCAAGAAACATAGTTCAGGAGTATGACGTTAACGGGAACAAATGCCCCCAAAATTTATGTAATAGGTTGTGTCTGGAAAGCAAAAAAATTCACTGTAAGTTTGAAGTGACAAGATAAACAACCAACGGAATCTAAAAGAAGAATCGAGTCTAAAAACATGTCCAAAGAATAGAATCAAGTTTGTGTTAGTGTATAAGGTCAGAACCTGATTAAGGAAAGATGTCAGTAGATCCTAAAGCTCCAACAG
>NW_006494613.1:16775664-16813570 GCF_000325575.1 Pteropus alecto
TTTAGTCTTTACAAGCTATCCTACCTTTGGAGATTCCATGGCAATGGATGGGAATTATTTGTAAGCCATAAAGAACCTAATCTTTCAAGAATACCATAGTCAATCAATAAAGTATCTATATTCTTATTTTCTCGAATCTTGCCTGTGCAAGATAGCAGGAATATAGAACATGAAGACAGGATTTCCTTCTTTTTATGGCTGAAAGACATTATCTTTATCCATTCACCCATTGATGAGCATTTAGGTTGTTTCCATATCTTGGTATTTGTGAATATTGCTGCAGTGATGGAAATGCAAATAACTCAAGACCATGATTTCAATTATTTTGGACATACACCCAGAAGTGAGATTTCTGGATCATATGGAAGTTCAAGTTTTAATTTTTGAGGAATTTCCATACTGCTCTTTATAGCAACTGTATCATTTTACATTCCCACAAACAGTGTATAAGAGTTCTAATATATCCACATTTTCACCAACACTTAACTTTTTTTTTTTTTTAGCAATGGCCAAATATGACATGACGTCTCATGGTTTTGATTTGCATTTGCCTGATTAATAATGTTGAGTACCTTTACATATACCTGCTGGGCATTTGTACATCTTCTTTGGATAAATGTCTATTCGAGTCCTTCTATCATTTTTTAATTTGTTTGTTGTTGTTTGTTTGTTTTGCTATAGAGTTGTAGAAGTTTTTATATATTTTAGATATTAACTGCTTATTAGATACAAGGTTAGCAAATATGTTCTCCCATTCTATATGTTGCTTTTTCAATCTGTTAATTATTTCCTTTGCTGTACAGAGCTTTTAATTTGATGTAGTCTCACTTGTCTATTTTTGCTTTTATTGTTTGTGCTTTTGGTGATATAGCTAAGAAATCATTGCAAAGAGCAATGTCATGATGTTTTTCTCCTATTTTAATGTAGCAGGATATCTAGTGTCCTAAAATACTGAGAGGAGATGTAAACCATATATATAATGTCCACCTTTTACAAAATGGACCTGATGGAAATCAGGAATAAAAAAGACCTCTAGAAGGTATAACTAATAGAACAATTCAGTTTGGGATATATAACTCAAGATTATTTCTGAATAATAGAGCTTAAAGTATTTATTGTCTTAAAGGTATCCCAAGGAGACTATTACTTATTTTCCTTCACCAATGTTGATTTTGTGATTTTTATAACAAATCAAAACTTCATATTTGGTATATATATAAAATGTTACATCTTGGAAAAGGCTCTTTGGTCAGAACGGTTATAACACGTAATTTTATATTCTAACAATCACCAAGAGACTAATTATAAAGAGAATAGCATTTATGTTCAATTTTGTTTAATGTGCATACAAGAGACTTTGTAGCCTTTTAATTTTGTTCCAAATTTAAATTTGAATTTTATCAGTGAATTCTCATCATTACCTCAAGTACACTCATGCTCTAGTTTCATTAGACTTCATTCCTCAGATTTTTCATATGCTTTGATATCTCCGTGTCTTGGCATATACTGTTTTATCTACCTGGAATGTTTTTTCTATTCCTCTCCTCTACCCCCCACCCTTTTTTAACCTGACAATATGATAGATTTCAATATATACTCATAATTTTCTTCCTTGACTTCCCTCTCTAGGATAGACTTTGTATGCTGGAATTATACATGAGCTTGTGAATATTTATTTATAACACAAAAAGTACTGTAGTTGTCTGTCTCTCTAGTGAGGCTACAAGCTTCTTGAGAGTAGAGACCATGTATTATTCCCTAATCTTTATATTGTTAGTAACTTTCTCAATACTAGACACATAAAAAGTGCTCAAAAATGAATATTAATTGCTTAAATATTTGTATTGATTGCTTAACATAGAAATCATATTTTTGACATTAACATTTATTTATAAACATAAATTATAAAATGGTCAATCATCAATTATAAAGTAGCAAGAGTAAATCACTTCTTACATAGTTTATACTCACTGAGAAATTTAGATTGATAATTATTTTTAGGTGGGATTCATGTTGATTAATGGGTAAAATTGTTTTTTCTTTAAAATTGATTGATAAATATCAAAAGATTGATAATTATTTTTAGGTGGGATTCATGTTGATTAATGGGCTCAAACTGTATTTTCCTTTATAGGATACATCATCAAATTTGTACAAAGTTCTCCAATTAAATGTTGAAAAGTTGCAAATGTTCTCACTTTGAAATTGGTAATTTCTTTTGAGATTCATGTATTTTTTTTAATTACAGAATAACTACATTTTTTTATTATTTTCCCTAGCATATTTTTTACATTTGCTTCTTTGAGTTTTGTCCTTTTAGAAATGGTTCTCATGATTAAAAATTGAGTAAAAATAATTTATAGACTATCTACCACCTTATCTATCCACTACCTATGGGGAGTCTGTTTGCCTAATTTCTTATATGTAGCTTAAAAATATTGTTTAAATACAAGAATTTATACCTGAGTATAGTGCATAAATTTGAGAGCAATATTAACAGTATTGAGAAAGATAGTGAGGGCTAGATGCAAAAGAAGAGAAAATCTTAGAGAATTCATGAAATGACAATTGGCAGATCTAAGTACATCATGGAAAGGAGGGTCAGAGGGCATATGTAGATCAAGAAGGAATTCAACAGTCCAGATCTATGTACCTGGATAATAAATGTTTAATAACGTTACAGTGAAATTTTAACATAATTTTCTTCAGTCTTGTTCAGGTTATTATGTATTAACTTTCATTGAATAATCAATATGCACTGAGCACTCACTACCTGCTAGGGACTTTTGTAGGAACTAGAGATTCCATATTAAACAGAAATTTCTGTTCTTAAAAAACTTGTAATGGAGCATAATAGTACTTTTTAATAGTTACAGATTTTAGTTTTTTTTTTTAATTAAAAAGTAATCTTGTGAATCATCTCACATAAAGAGTATATAATATGACTGTACAATTTAAAGGATAATAGTAAACAACTGTATGTACATCTTAACTTAAAAATAAAACATTATCAACAGTGTTGAAATTTCTTGTATTCCTTTGTCTGATATTATTCCCTTCAGACCCTCCAGTCACTAACTCCTAAATTTTTTCTAGTTGATCATACTCTTGTTTTATTAAATAGATTTACCAGGAATGGAAATATTTCTTAAATAACTATTGCTATCTATTGCTTGTTTTTAACATTAAATTTGCTAACAACTTTTATATATTTTCTTTAAAATTGTTTTTTCAGTAATATTGTGAGAGGGAATTTGTAAGATAGCAAAACCTAACAATTTTATGGTACTTAACATTAACATAAACATCCTAATATTGCAACAGTTTTTTAGGTTTGTTTCAATTCTTATTTTATTGTGAGGAAAATGAGTCATGCGATAGTTAAAATCATGCCCAAGACAAAACAGCTAGTAAGTGGCCAGGATTAGAAACCAGGAAATCTGCCTCTAAAGACTTAGTTATTATACCTTACAGTCCCATTAGATTAATTTATATTGATGTCTTTTGCTGCTTTTCCATTTTTATAATTCTATAACATTCCACTGAGATATAAGACTTTATACTATTAATAAATATTTGTGTTGTTTCCAGCTTATTTATCTAATCCTATTATAAATGATGATGCTATAAACATTGTTATGTATATCCCCTGGTGGATATATGGAACAGTACTGCAAGAACATATATCTAGCAGTGAATTTTCTATAATATAGGTATACACAAATTCAAATATGATACATAACATCGAACTATCTTCCAAGTATTTACCACAGTAAACTAAAGTTCTTTTTGTCAACACATAAAGGAAAATGTAAGCTTTTCCCCCAATCAGGTATATTTCAAATCATATCTTAAATTATGCTGACTTTTAATGCCTTGATTTTAATATAGCTAAAGGTATGAATTCTTTTAATAAAGCTTACGCATTTTATCATTTTAAAGAAGTTTTTTTTTTCTCTCTTGGTGTCATGCTTCCACTTATACATTGCTGCATAACAAACAAACCCCAGACATAGTAGCATAAAACTTAGATTATGTGTGTCAGAAATTTAGAAAATATACAGTGAGGACATCTTATCTAGACTTCACAAAATCCAGTACTTCAGTTGGAAAGGATCAGACTTTTTGGAATTAAAACAGGTAGGGCTCAAGGATCAACTTCTGAGTCTTTTTGATTCGTGTGTCTGGTTCCTGGACTGGAATGTTTGAAAAGCAGACTCAATTGAATCTATCTACTGGAGTAACTATGACTGGTCCCTCACAATTGCCAGGTCTCATGGTAAATGTGTTTCTTATGTACTGACCAGGTCTCCAAGGGCATGTGTTCTTATAACAAGGCAGAGCTCATGGCTTTTTATGGCAGAGCATCCTTTCCACTGAGTTCAATAGATCAAAGCAATTATAGAATTTCTTGTAATGGGAGGAGAATTTGACCCCGGACTTTAATGAGAAGAGTGTCAAAACTTCACAGCCATATTTTAAAAATGCCACAGAATTCATTTTCTTGCAGTTGTAGGATTGAGGTCCCTGTTTTCCTAGGTTTGGGCTCTTAGAGGCCTCTTGCTGTTTCTCATCACATGGCTTGCTTCATGGGCTCTCTTCCAAGGGTAGTGTCATTAAACTTTAGTATAGTTACTTTGCAAATTGATAAATTAAGGTACATAACAGTTAAAGCAAATTACACTGAGTACAGAGACTGTATATCTATGACCTGATGAAACTGGAATAGAAAATTGCATTCTAATATAGGTTTAAATATTCGGCTTTTATAAGTTTGGGCTAGGAATAATTAAGAATTTTTCAAATTCTACAAAACAGAATTTCTAATGGAGAAAAATACAATTATATTTCTTAAAATTTTACTGGGTTCTCATTAGAATCATCGTGAAGACAATGGACTTTCATAATGATGATATCTCATCTTGTAATATTTTATAGGCATGACCTTTTTATTGAGTCATAAACAGAAGTAATCATTAGACTTAAATGAGTTTAGAAAATGATAAACTATGTCTTTTATTAAAACAAAATAATAAATAAATAGATGAATGAATAAATTAATTAAAAGTGTACTCTTTTGTTATGTTGAGTCTTCAGTATTGCCACATTTTTTTATTTGGTGTTTAATATTCTGTAGTGTTTTGTTAATGGTTAGTATTTTGCATAAGATTAAAGGTATTGCACTAATACATAAATTTGTTTTCCATTTTTTCAAATACTTTAGCAAGATATCAAAGCATATAATTTCATAGCAAGGCATAAAATAAGTGTTTTTCACTGATTTTTATGTCACTTATATTTCTACCAATAAAGATGAATTCCTAGTTTGTCATTTATAAATTAGAAAAAAAATCTTACCTGCGTAAATATTGCAAGTTAGTAGTAAATAATTTTTTTTATCCTTTACATGAGATTCAAATTGCTGCATTTGTATTTTGTAACTCATTTCCTAATGTTATAGTACATTTAATTTTCTAAAAGTTTAGTGTTTTCTGAAAATAACAAGTAAGATCAACCACGCATTTTCAGCTATATAGTAGTCTTTTTATAATACAAGGTATAGTTAGTGTACCATTTTTATTAGTTATTCTTGTGAACACTGTATTCTTGTTTTAATCTGTGTATCTTGAAATAGCACTGAATGTATCTATTTGAATTAGCGATTATGAAAATACTTTCCTTGCATGATAAATTATTTTGCATGTGATCACGTGATCACTAGCAACCTTATAACAAAATTAATACTAAGAAATGCTGGTCTAAATTACCAATGTAGAGTTTATGTTTACAATAAACAGTAACGACAACAATAAACAGTATGTTTCAAAACACAAATGTTCAAAGAAACATATATGGGAAAAATGATGAAGCAAATAACTATGCATTTCTGGAATATCAGTTTATAACGATATTGAATAAAGCACATGAATATATTCTCAATATTGCTTGCAAGAAAGAAGGGGAGAATAGAGAACATAGGTTGAGCCTCAAGAAGCAAAAATCTCCCTTACTTTGAAAATACAGGAAAGAAGTCCTGGTAAATCAGAACAAATACTGTAGGAAAAGATGTTTAAAATGTGGGGAGCTTGAGGAAATTCTTTGAAAGCATCACTGCTAAGGAAGAAAAGGGCAAAGATGCTTTGGAGACCAGATAGTAAAAGAAAAAATAATGAAGAGGATAGTACTGAGAAACCTTTAAGAAAAAAGAGAACAAAGGACATAGGAATTAGCAATTTACCGAAACAGTAACGACAATAACAACAAAACCCAAAAGCTATCAATTAAACTGTAAAACTGTTCTTTGCTAGACTAACAGAAGAGGATATTCTTAAAAATCCTGTCAACAGTTTATAAATCTGCTCTCTCTCTGAGTGAAATGTAACATAGATTGCTTCAGGTCTAATGAACTGTAACCAAAATTATTTAATAAGTAGTCATGGTTATATGACTCAAATCAAACAATTTTTATGTACCTGTGTTTGATTTAGTTATAAATATATTCACCTAAGTTACTTATAACCACACCTATATTCAGTTCTGAACCATGCTTATTGTGGCTTACAGCAAATATACCTCCTTCTCCCTCATAGACAGTTCAGTGTAGAAGAGGCACATAATTCAGTTCTATTTATCTTGTGAGAAACATGTACAGTGAATGGTGTTCATCTCATCTCTTATTTCTAAGATTAAATCAGATATGGTTAAGAAAAATAGTGGAGATAGAGTTTGGTCAAAATTAAACAACATAAAAAGAATTCAGGTATAGTAGAATTATTTTCTCAAAGAAAGAAAAGCTAAGATAGGAAAAGTGTCACTAAAGAAGTGTTATTATTAATGCTGTCTTGGTTTTTATCAGTAATGACCAATCATTACACGAATTAGCAAAAACAATTTTATGCTAATACCTCTAGATAGATTTTATCTCAAAAATCTAATTTTGTGGTTTTTGTTTTTAAATTTCCTTTGGAGCAAAATTTCAGTAAAATATGCTTCTAGTTGATGAAAATAAAATGTTTCCTCCCTATCCCTTTATAACTTAAGATCTTTCATACATTTATTTAAGTTCATGGTTAAATCCATTTTGAAACTGTGATCACTGTATTTATCTATATCTTTGTTCCTCCCTGGCTCTCTCTGCATCTTAATCTCAAGCATCAGTTCATCTCTTTCTGTCTTTCCTTCTGTGTTTCTTTGCTTTTTTGTCTTTTCCCTTCTCTCTCTCCTTTTTCCCCCTTTTGCAAGTTTGAAAGCTGTACTTGGAAGGATCAGACTGCAGTTTTCCATTTAGAATGGCTTTTCATCTCCAAACAAAATGAAATATACCTGGCCACATTTCATTGAGCAACTGGGACATTCTAATGTGTGGGTACTAGTAAAAAGACCAGAAAACACAGTAATTTTTAAACACTTTTCTATTATAGTCATATGTGAAAAAAGTAAAATAAATCATTAGTTGAGCATATGGGTTAATAAATCTAACCTAGTTATTTTGAAAAGCTATAAAATTCATAAAAGCTTAATGAAATGAAGAAAGTCTATTAACCCAAAATACCACCAGAATTCATTAGAGGTGATTAGGCTCTCAGACAACAGATAAATGATCAAGTCTCAGTATAAAAGTAAAAATGTGTGGGAGAGCAAGAGTCACCTCCTTCAACACTATGTTCCCCCTAATTTCATTTTATTAAATTCAGAATGAAGCAGCAGAATGAATATAAAAGCAATGCTAATTGAAATTTTATTTTCTTATTCTATATATTAGAGCTTTTGAAGAACTAATGAGAAATACCTGAGGCACATCATTTACTTTGAAAAGATTTGATAGCTTAGAGTTTAATTTGTAGTAAAATGGTATTTTTGACATTATTAGATAAATTTTGTATTAGACATTCATAACTATTACTTTTAAATTATATCAGTATTGAATCAACATTATATATTCTCAAATAATATATTGTAACTTAAAATTTAAAATATAAAATATTATCTTTCTAAATTCTAAACCTCAACGAAAAGTGGGTATGACCAAGAATTAAGCTATTTTTTAAGATTTTTGTCACTATTACACATTTAATGCTATCACAATAAAAATGACAGAGATGGGGGAGAGGGATAAGAGAGAGAGAAATTGAAATATTTATTGAATGTTTAAAAAACAGACAGGCCCGAAATTGAGTCATTTATGCTAAGCTCCATATCACCAAACCAAGACTTAAATACAGTTTGGCTGTCTCATAGCTGGAATCTTAAGTCAATCAGGAAATGCCTGATTAGTACCAGTAAAGTGACCTGCCTGGTAGATACCTGCCATCCCTTAAAGGAAAGTAACCTTACTATAACTAAGACTTTTTTTTGCCTATTTTAACTTTTTTGTTCCCTCTCCCTTCTGGCTATAAAAGTTTTTCTTTTATATATCTCCTTGGAGGACTTTCTGTCTGCTAGATTGGAGGCTGCTGATTTGAATTAATTTTTGCTCAACTAAATTCTTAATTTTATTTTTTACTCAATAAATATTTATTGAGTATCTATAATCTGTCAGGTATTTTCTAAGAGCTGGGGATATAACAGTGAACAAAAGAAAATTCCTGTTTTCTAATATTCATTTTAATGAGGGAAATTAAGACAAGTGAACTAATTACATATTATGCTGAGTGTTATGGAAATCAGTAAAAGAAGCATAAAGAAGTATGTATACGTGTTTGTATGTATGCATGTATGTATGTATATATGTATGTATGTATGTATATATGTATGTATTTTAAACAAAATTAAATGGAAAATCTCTCTGCTAAGGGGGAATGCAAAAATCCTGAGGCAGGAATTTGAACTCTCAAAATTTTTAATATGCCCTAGTTTATCTATTAATTGAAGTCATTCAAGTAGTTTAACTTTCTTTAAACATTATTGTTAATAAATTGTATTGGTGCTATTATTTATAAGTGTTAGGTATATTACTTACAAGTATATTGATATATTTAATATGAAAATTAAGTTTTAATAACAGTATTATAATTTTATATGATTTTCAATATCTCTACCATAAAATTCACATACCAGAAAATTCAACAATTTAGAGTGCACAATTTCATGATTTTATTATATTTCAAGAAGACTTGTACAGTTATCACCATGATATAAGTTTAGAACATTTTTATCACTCCCCTCAAAACATCTGCCCACTAGTAATCACTCCTCCCTCTCTTCCTCCATCTACACAAATGCTCTTTTTTTTTTTTCATGCAGACATATTTGCCTATTCTTGGATTTTTATATAAATAAAATTATATTAAATGTGATCTTTGTAACTGGCTTTTTAGCATAAGGATTTCAAGTTTCATATATTTTGTAACATATATGTACTTCCTTATTTTTTAATGTGGAATAATATTTCCTTGTAGAGATATGTGACAATGTGTTCATCTGTTTCTTAATGGATGGACATTTGGGTTATTTTCAGTTTTGAGCTGTTAAAAAATGCTGCTGCTATAAACATGCATGAACAAGTTTTGTATGAACATATGTTTTTTTTTTTTCTTTTTGGTACATACGCTTAAGAGTAGAATTGCTGGGTCATAGGGTAACTCTATGTTTAATTTTTTGAGGAAATGTCAAATTTTCCCAAAGTCTAGAATTATTTTACATTTCCACCAGTGATGTATGAGGGTTAAAGTAGTTCTATATTCTTGCCAACACTTGTTATTCATCTTTTCTATTATAGTAATCCTAGTAAGTGTGAAGTGGTATCTGGTGATGTTGATTTGCATTTCTCTAATGGCTAATAATAGTGACAATCATTTCATATACTTAGTCATTTGTATATCATCTTTGATGGAAAGCCTATGAAAATGTCATTTATTAGCTGGGTTACTTGTATTTTATATTACTGATTAATTTTTCTAAATAATGGTCTACCATTAGTGATATGATTTTCAAATATGCCTTTAGATATTTTTTCTCTTTTTTAATGGTATTATTTACAGCACATTTTAATTTTTTATGTAGTCCAATTGAAATATTTTTCTTTCGTCAGATAGGATTTGTTGTCATATCTAAGAAACTATTACTTAAACATAAATCACAGAGAATTAGTTTTATGTATCCTTCTAAGAGTTTACAGTTTTAGCTCTTACATTTATGTCTGTGATCTACTTAGAGTGAATTTCTGTGCATAGTTTAAGAGAACTTACTAATTCTTTTACATGTGAATATTTAGTTGCCCCAGCACTATTTGTTGAAAGTTTCTTTCCCCATTGAGTTATTTTGGCAAACTTATCAAAAATAAGTTGGTTATAAACCTTAGGATATTTTTTTTCTTCTGAATTCTCAATTCTATTCCATTTTTCTACATGTCTCTCCTTGTGCTGGTACCATGTCATCAAATTATTATAGTTTTATAGAAAGTTTTGAAATCAGGAAGTGTGAGTCCTCTAACATTGTTTTTTTTTTCTTTTTACAAGATTATTTTGGCTATTCTAGATCTCTTCTTTTTTCATATGAATCTTAGGATCAGTGTGTAATTTCTGCAAAAAAGGCAACTAATTTTGTCAGCGATTGTACTGAATATGTAAATCAATTTGGGGATTATAGCAATCTTAACAATATTGTCTTCCAATCTATTAAAATGTGTCTTTTAAATTTCTTTCATCAATGCTTTGTAGTTCTCAGTGTTCAAGTCTTACGCTCCTTTTATTACATTTATTCCTAAGTGTTTTAGTATTTTGATTATTGTATAAATTGATTGGTTTCTTAATTTTATTTTTGGATTGTTCGTTGCTAGTGTATGGAAATAAGGTTTTGTATATTAATCTTATATTTTATAATCTTATAAAACTTGTTTATTAGTTCTAATTTTGCATGTGTGGATATGTGTGTGTGTGTCTGTATGTGTGTGTGTATGTGTGCGTGTGTGTGTAAATTCCTTAGGATTTGCTATATATGAGATTGTCATCTACAGATTATGTTTTATTTCCTCCTTTTCAATTTGGATGGCTTTTATTTCTTTTTATTTTCTAATTGTCTTGGGAAGAACTTCTATTAGAATGTTGAATAGAAGTGGCAAGAGAGAATATTCTTAATTTTTTCCTATTCTTAGACAGAAAGCATTCAGTCTTTCACCATTAGAATGATGTTAGCTGTGATTTTTTTAGACATCCTTTATCATTTTTAAGAATTTCTTTCCATTCTTAGTTTTTCCCCAATGGTTTTAATTAACAAAGGGTGTTGAATGTTATTTTACATTTCCTGATCTAAGCATATATTGTTGTATTTAATTCTATTGAAATGATATGTTACATTGATTAATTTTCATATGTAACAGAATTTTGTATTCCTTGGATGAAACCCACTTAGTCATGACATATAATTCATTTTATGTGTTGCTTGATGGATTAAATTTAATATTTTATTGTGGATTTTTGTATCTATATGCAAAGGGATATTGATCTGTAATTTCTTCTTTTATGTTTTTGTCTAGTTTTGGCTTCAAGGTAATGTTGACCTCAGAAAATAATATGGGAAGTATTCACCTATTTTCTATTTTTGGAAGTGTTTGTGGAGGATTGATTCTATTTTTTTAAATGGTTTATTAAATTGTCCAGTGAAGTCAGTTTAGTCCTGGGCTTTCCTTTGTGAAACATTTTAAAATTATTAATTCAATAGTTTTACTTATTATAGATATATTTCATTTTTTATTTTTTATTAATAAGTTTTGTAATTTATGTTTTCCATAATTTGTCAATTTTATAAAATTTTCTAATTTTAAAATATTCTCTTAATTATTTTTGTCACTCATAATATAATCTCTTTCATTTCTGATTTAAGTAATTTGAGTCATTTCTTTTTTAAAATTTGCTCGTTTAACTAAAGGTTTGTCATTTTTAAACATTCTTTTCAAAAAATCAACTTTTGCTTTTGTGGATCTTATCTATTATAAATAATATATATATATATCATATCCAAATTTATTTATTTATGCTGTAAACATTATTATTCTCTTCTCAATGTTTTAGAATTATTTGGCTCTCTCTATATTTTTTTTCATTTTAAAGAGATTGATGAGATCTTTTTTTCTAATATATGTATTAAAGTTATAAATTTCTCTCTGAACACTGTTTAGCTACATCTCATAAGTTATATATGTTGTCTTTCTTTTCTCTATTCTAATTCTCCACGATTTTTTCATTCATATATTAGTAATTTAGAAATGTTGTTTAATTTCTACATACATGTAAAATCCCTACATTTCTTTCTAAATTTCGATTCATTAAAATACATTAAATGGATTTCTAATTTCATTCTATTGTCATCAAAGAACATACTCTGTATGATTTCAATCCCTTCAAATTTATTAAGGCATGTTGTATGCCATTGCTTATTGTCTATCCTGGAGAATGTTCTATGTGCATTTGAAAAGAATATGCATTCTATTCTTGAGTGGAATGTTCTATACAGATCTGTTAGGTCTAGTTAAAAATACAATATTCGAGTCTTCCATTTTCTTTTAATGTGCCTAATTGTTTTATTTATAGTAAAAGTTGAGTACTGAACTCTTCAAATATTATTTTGCATTTTCTATTTCTCTTAAATTCTGCCAGTTTTGGCTTCAGTGTTTTGTGGTTTTGCTGTTAGCTGTATATATGTGTAATTACTATTTCTACCAGATGTACTGACAGATTTATCATAAAATGTTCCTCTTTATCTATATTAATATATATTTTTTATTTATAGTGTTTATTAGTAAAAACGTAATCCATGTATAAGTGGACCTGCACAGTTCAAACCTGTGTTGTTCAGGGTCAGTTGTATATGATTTTCAGAAATGTTTTCAAAGTTGAGCTTTAGTTGAATTAATGACTGATGAAATTTTCACATGTACTTTTTCTAGAAAATGTTGAAATTCTTTTTTTCAGAGACTTTATTTGCACTTTAAATATATGTTTCAAGTCATCTTTGGAAAGGTTTCAACATTTTAAATGTAATTTTATTTTTACAATTCTCTGAAGAGACAAATTGGCTATTATTCTTTTCTTGTCACATATATATGTATATAGGTATATGTGTATGTATGTATGTGTGTGTGTATATATGTATATATATATGTATATATATATATATATACACATTTTATTATGGTGACATTGGTTAATGAAATCCAGTAAGTTTCAGGTGTACAATTCAACAGAAAGGCATATATATTACATTGTGTGTTCACTGCCCATAGTTAGATTTATTTCTGTCACCACATATTTGATCCGTTTTACCCCATCTAACTCCCACTTCTCACCTTCCCACCTGCCCTGTGGACCTTGAGATAATCATGCTAAGTGAAATAAATCAGATAGAAAAAGTAGAAAATCACATGATATCACTTATATATGAAATATAAACCTAAAAGCAACAAACAAGACACACAAACAGAGACTCATGACATGGACTATAGTAATATTTTTTGTTTTAAATTCTATCTTGGTTTATTTTAGTATTGCCACCCCAACTCTCTTATGTTTGCTCTTTGCATAGTAAATTTTTTCCCATTATTTTACTTTCAACCTATTTGTTTCCTTGAATATAAAATATATCTCCTGCAGACAGCATATGGTTGCATTTTTTAAATCTAATCTGATCTCTGCCTTTTGTATGGATTATTTCATAAATTATTATTAATATGATAGAATCAACATAGGTCATTTTATTTATAGTTTTCTGTATATCTCATGGTCTGTTTTAGTCTCCTGTTCTCCCTGTTTGACTCTAATACCTTCCTTATTAAGTGAATATTTGCTAGCATCACATATTAATTTCTTTAAAAATTTTATTTATATATTTTTAATTATTGTATTGCTGGTTATTTCAAGGAATATGTTAAATATCGTAAACTATCGAATATATTAAAATCTAAAAACTATGTTCTAGAAATAAATAAGCTATACTCTTTTATGGTTTTTCCCATCCTCCTTCATTGTTTTATTGCTTTAATACATATTCCCTTTATAGATACAAACCCAATGAGAGATTGTTATAATTATTACTTTATATTATGTTTTTCAAAGAAGCTGAGAGTAGAAAGGAGAGCAAGTACATATTTATATAATTTGTCATGTCCTTATTTACCATTCTGATTTCTGCAGATTTCTTGCTGTAGATTTTAGTTATTTTTTGTGTCATTTTCTTATTCCAATATAGCTTTGCTCCCACTAAGCAATTCTATACCCTTTGTGTAACATATTTCTATATGTTATAAGCAAGCCCGTAAATACCATTATATAAATATCATTTTTATATATTTAATTATTTCAGTCAGTTAAAAAGAAAAATGAAAAAAATGCAATAATAGTATATTTTACAATTTCCTACATAATTTTCTTAACCACCATTTTTATTATTTTTATTTTTATTTTGGGTATACTGTCAAGAGTCACTTGATTTTAGCATGAAGAACTCTCTTTAGTATTTCTTGAAAGGTAGTATACAAGCAACAGATTTCTTCAGCTTTTGCCAATCTTGGCAGGTTTTTATTTCATCTATATATTTGAAATATGGTTTTGCTCAATCTATTCTTGTTAGAGATATTTTGACTTTCACTACTCTGAATTTTTAGTTCAGGTACTTTCTCTTCCCTATGGTTTCTGAGAACAAGTCAGCTGTTAATCTTATTGGTCTTTATTTATGTGATTTTCTTTCATTTATGTGATTTTCTTTATTGACTTTGTTAATATTTTGACTATGATGTATCTGGGAGTGAATATTTTATGTCTATTCTATTTAGAATTCTTTGAACTTCTTGGACTTCTTGGATTTTCATGAAATTTGGAAACTTTTCAGCTGTTATTTTTGAATATTTTTATGCCCTTTCTCTTCATCTGATATTCTCATTGTATGTATGTCAATGTATGGAAGTATCCCACATTTGTCTAAGGCTCTATTCATTTCTTTGTTTTCCTCTGTTCTCCAGATTGCGTATCTCTCCATATCTTTCTTTACATTTGCTGTTTTTCTGCCAGGTCAAATCTACTCTGAAGCTCTTTAGTAAAATTTTGATATTATTATTATAGTTTTCAACTTCATAATTCTCATTTGATTTTTTAAATAATTTATATTTTTGATACCCCTTATTTTATGACTCTGTCATTATATATTCTTTGTATTATTTAGATAGCATCTCCTTTAGTTCTTCAAACATATTTATGAGTCCATTTATGAATCTTTGTTAGTGAACTCTAACATCAGGTCTTCTTCAAAAACATTTTATTAACTCATTTTTTGTATGTGTATAAAGGCCACAACTTCTATTACTTTGCATGTCTCCTATGTTTTGTTGCAACCTAGGCATTTTAGATTATATAACTACACTGAACACTTAATCTCTGGAGATGGTGGTGTTTTCGTTGTTGTATATTTATTTGTCATTAGACTTAGATAAACTGATTATGTGTAATCTGTTTCTCTGCAGTTCGTAATTTAAATTTTCCCTTCTCAGATTTTTTTTTCTTATTGTCATCTTTTAATCTGGCTATTTAAGGGCTCCCCTGGGTCAGCATAAGCCACAGCTGATCTAAGGTTATGCTTACGGCCCCTTAGTAAGTTTGATTTAGCCTTTACCATTGGATGTATGTGTGTATGTTGGAGGCTATTGTCACAGTAAGGAGTTATTTTGCCCCACTTCTACCCAAGGACTCGTAGTTTGGATTTTTCTTCTTTAATCATTCTGATCACTCTGAGAGTATACAGCCTTAGATGCTGACATACTCTTCCAGGTTTTATTTTATGCCTGGTTTCCTATGAGTTGCCCTGGGTCATAGAAGTTTATTTTTCACCCTATGGTTGGCAAAGATTTTGATTAAGCTCCTACGGCCACTGAGACTGCCATTCTTTGTTTAGAATATTTTGTAATTGATCCTTTTTTCTGCTCTGATCCCTTTCCATTAATTCTAGCATTTCTTTTTTTAAAATTCAATTATATAGTAAACAATATGACCTGGATCTGTCTCTACAGTTTTAGTTCTGTTTGTGTTTTTGCTCTTGTTAATTTGTTTTTGCTTCATTTTACTCATCTGAGTTCTAAGAGAATGTCTCAAATTCATTATATTTACATGCTTTTTTTCCCACACATGCAGAATTATGTTTCTTGCTTCCATTATCACTTGTACAGTAGTCCCCCCTTGTCCACAGGGGATGCATTCCAAGACTGCTGATAGTACTGAAACTTGTATATGTTATGTTTTTTTCCTATACATAAATATTTATGACAAAGTTTAATTTATAAATTAGGCACAGTAAAATTTAACAATAACTAATAACGAATGAGAATAATTATAACAATAAACTATAGTAAATGTTATATGAATATGATATTTCTCAAAATATCTTACTATACTGTATTCACCCTTCTTTTGATGATGCGACATGATACAATGCCTACGTGATAAGATGAAGTTGAGGTGAATGATGTAGGTACTGTGACATAGTGTTAAGCTACTATATATAATTACTTGAACACAAGTAGTGCAATACTGTGACAGTCAATCTGATAACTGATAAGACTACTAAATGACTACTGGGTAGGTAGCACATAGAGTGGGGATATGCTGGACAAAGGGATAATTTGCATCAAGAAGGAAAGAGCAGAATATGTGAGATTTTGTCATGCTACTCAGAATCGTACAAAGCTTAAAATTATCCATTTAATTTTTTTCAAACTACAGTTGAATGTGGGTAACTGAAGCTGTGAAAATCAAAACTGTGAATAAGGAGGGACCACTGTAGTAAACAATTGTTATTTTTATTTCCAAGCAGTTTTACCTGAAACTCAGATTTTTTTCTCTTTTAAGTTTTTTCACTCTAGTTTTATTAAAGACACAATATCCCCTTGACTAGTGTTAAAAACTTGATTAGATATTATCTAAATTGTACTGAATTATCAAAATATTTATTTTTAGGAGAGAAACATTTCCTCTCATTCAGTATATTTTCATGGGTTAGAAGAGCTTTCTTTTTTAGCTAATTTTATTTTTGAAATAATCTCACAAATGTCCTTTCCTTGCTGAAGCTACTATCATAAAAGAAGACTTGCTATCCAAACATTTTCCTTGAAATGATTTCTTATTTAAGCCCTACTCTCACCTCTCTGATTTAGAGATAGGTGGTGAAGATCCATTAATTATTTTTTTCACCTACTTTACGATACTCTCTAATGAGATACTCTCATTATTATATGATGATATCCTTGATGAGAAGTCATTGTCCTTGACTTTATCACTGTTATCCCATAATATTTAGTCAGTTCAGGCTGCCATAACAAAATACCACGGACTGGGTGGCTTAAGCAATAGAAATTTTTTTTTTTCCCCTCATAGGTCTGGAAACTCGATGTACCAGATGAAGGAACCAGCAGATTTTGTTTCTGGTCAGAATTCTTTTTCTGCCTTGTAGAGGGCCACATTCTCCCTGTGTCTTCATATGGCCTTTCTTCTGTTCATGTAGAGACAGAGGTACCTCCTCTTTTTATAAGGACATGAATCCTATTGGATTAAGATCCCATTATTATAAACTCACTTAACTTTTATTATATCCTATAGGCCCTATTTCTAAATATAGTCATATTGGAGAATGGAGCTTTACCTCCTGAAATTAGAGGAAACAATTCATCTATATTATATCTAAAAAAATTCTTCTCTTTAGAAGGTTTAGCACACTTATTTTACTTTCCAGAATTATTTGTAATGAAGAAATTTACCTTTTCACAACATTGTATTTTCTTAAACATATTTGTTTCACTAATAGAGAAAAATAATTTTATTAAAACTCATCAATATGTCTTCTAGTGATTTGATAATTTTTACTTTCAAATATATAGAGCTTTAAAAGCAGGTAATGCTCACTAAACATTATTTAACTACTGGAAAGCTGATAATAGATATTACTATGCTTCTTTAGGATTATATATTGTTATGTTCATATTTGCATATCCAAATTTTAAGTGTTTAACATTTTTTCACATAAGAGAAAAATTTTTCTATGCACTCAGTCATTATTGAACTCAAACCATACCATTCTAATTAGCTATTACATGATTTCCATGTATAAAACAATATATTAATATTTAATTCAAATGCATAACTGATACTGTGATCCAAAATGCTCATCTCTCATATTATTCTGTGTTAATTTTTGTGCAGTTACAGTGAAAATATATATGGATATATATATGTTATGGACTCAAATGTTATTTATTTTATCTTTTTCCCACTATATATACAAACAAACTACTTACGTGAAATTAGAAAACCCAGCCATGAGTTACTAAATGTTAATGTTTCTGCCTGAAACAATTTGAACCAGAGTTTTACTCTTTCTTTCTATAAAGTAACCCTCCTTTATTAGGTCAAAATAAACATTTTATATAAATATTTATCTATATATTCAGTGAAAAAATACATAATAACTATCATCTAAATGAAAAGCACTGAGCTTATTCAAGCATTTCACAGGAGTGTAGAAGACAAACATGTAGAGATAAAGGGGGACAATATTTTGCAAATTTTAAATATTAAATTATCTTCTGCAATAAATTGTGTTCTTAGTCAAGCTTCAACCCTTAAGGCCAAACATTAAGACTTACTGACTCCATGAATGAGTTGGTATGCCTAGAAACAATAATTCATTGATCAACTTTAAATAGACTGTAGATGATGTTCTTGGCATCTTTAATAAAATATCAGTCATGGTTATAAATATTTTACCTAAGTTTTCCAGATATAATAAATTCTTCTCTTGCAAATATGTTAACTACTTATACTTTCTCCATTTCTGGATGAGTATGATCAGATCTCTCATCCACATAGGATTAGATAGACGAGAAATAATGGTGAATCTGAGATTGGAATTTTAAGGTGACTCTGAGTTTTCTCACTTGGGTGACTAGGTAGGTGGTGGTATCATTCATCAAGCTAGAAAACAAAGAAAGAGAAAAACTTAATTGGTAGGGTTATGTGCTGATTATAGGAAGGTAATTTGTTATTCAGCTTTAGACTTGGTGAATGAAGTGTTGAGAATTCAGACAAAAGTGTCCATGAGGTAGTTCATTTCTCTATTTCTCCAAATGGAAGGATTATTCTTTAAGACACCTCTATTTTATACCTCACAGTTTATCTTCCTCCCTATAGTCCCCAACAAAGCTATTCTATCAGTTGTCAAATGCTACCTGTCCTTTATTAGTCTCAACTGTCCTTTAGTTTCCTAATTTTCATTTTTCTTGACATATTTCTGCATGTTGCAGTAATCTCCATCCCACTATCAAATTCCCATCTTCATCTTGAAACTTCGCATTAGTGCCAGATTAAGACTTCTCAAACTCAGGTCAACACATGTCTCTTTTCTAACCATAAATCTTCAGTGATCTCTGTATAATGCTCAGAAAACAACTGGTCTCCTTAGCCCATGGTTCATTAAATAAAGTGTGTTTTTAACAATGTATATTTTCTATCATATTTTATAGGAACTAGATATTATAGATAATTTGAAGTATGAATTCTATGCACATAATATAATGCCTGATTATTCTTTTGAAATACCTTTTATCTTTTTGTCTTTTTCCAAAAGACAGCTAGAATTTTGACAGGGAGTGTTTTGAATTTGTATATAACTTTTGGGAGTGTGGTCATCTTAACAACAATGAACATTCCAGTCCATCAACACTGGATGTCTTTATATTTGTTAATTATTTAATCTCTTTTAATAATGTTTCATAGCTTTCAGTGTAAAAATTATATGTTTTTTAAAAATTTATTTCTAAGTATTTTATTTTTGATGATATTATAAATAAAATAATTATCTTAATTTTATTTTGTTTATTCAGTTAATGTATAAAAATGCAATTGATTTTTGTATATTGGTTCTTTATTCTGCAACTTTGCCGAACTTATTTATTAGCTCTAATAATATGTGTGTGTATGTATGTGCACATGTAATACCTTAGATTTGTTCATTTTTTAAAAGTCTGGGAGTATCTTAATATCTTCTTTAGTTTTGAAGGATAACCTTTTGAACATAAAACTCTTGGCTTTGTAGGTGTTTTAGTGTTGTTTTGTTTTTATTCAACACTTTGACTATGTCATTCCACTGCTCTCTGGGCTCCATGTTTTCAGGTTTGAAACTAGCTGTTATTCTTATTGAGGATGACTTGCATGTGATGAGACTACTTGGCTACTTTCCAGATTCTCCTTATGTCTTTGGTTTTTGACATTTGACCATGATGTGTCAGGTTATGAATCTCTTTAAGTTTATATTACTTTGAGTTTATGTTTCTGCATGTGTAGTTTAATGCTTTTCATCAAATTTGAGAAGTTTTAACTTTTACATTTCTTAAATATTCTTTCTGCCTCTTTCTCTTTCAATTTTAGACTCCTATTATGCATATGTTGGTAGATTTGATGGTACTCTACAGATTTTTAAGTTTGTGTTTATTTTTCTTCATTCTTTTTTCTTTCTATTACTCTGATTGTATAATCTCAATTAACCTATTTAGCACTTTCAGTAAATTTTTCATTTTAGTTATTTTCAATGATGTAATATCTATTTGAATTTTAAAAATAATATCCATTTCAAGATTAATATCTTTAATTGAAAGGCAATATATTCATACCTTTTTTAGACTTTCAGACATGATTTCTTTAGATCTTTAAATATATTTATGTAACTGACTTAAAATCTTTTCCTAGTAAGTCAAACAAACACCTGACTATCTGAGGGGCAGTTTCTATTGATTGCTATTTTTCCTGTGAATGGGTCATACTTTCTTGTTTATTTGTATATTTCATATGTTTAGTCAAAATTGAATGTGATAAACAGTACAATGCAGACACTGGAAGTCAGAATATCGTTTCTTGTAAGGTTTATTCTTAGTGTTATTTGCTCTTGTCTTTGGTGTGGTGATAGTATTTATTTTGTAACTTACTTAACTGTTTCATTATTCAAAGTCTGTATTTTGTACTTTTTTGTCTTGTTGGACCACTAGAGTCAGTATAGTCCATTTATTTGTCAGCCAATGGTTATACAAAGATTTTCTGTATAACCATGTACTAATAAGTCTTCCAGCCTCAACAATTCTGCAGTTTTCAATTCTATTTTAGACTTTATTTCTTTGTGCAGTACATAAATATCAGCTAGAGGTTACAGATTAGAGTCTACTCAGGTCTCTTTTTCAATTAAATGCGGCAATCTAGATATGCACAATTATAAGCCCCTTTGGTTATCTTACTTTTCAGATTTTTCTTTTACATTTTTTGCCTTTGTTTGTTTGTTTGTTTGTTTGTTTGTCTCAACTGTTATTAGTAGCCCAGAAATTTGTGATGTTAAAAATTGTTGATTATTTTTAGCAAATGCGCTTAGGATATGGTTTCTCTTACTGAGTGAGCATTGAGTAAGACCACATAAAGACAAACCTGGTGAATGGGGCTCTTCCTGGGAGTTTCCAGGTAGGTAAAATTGTCACAATTTTCTGGGGACTAGGTTTTTTTTGGAAATTTCCTAATTTATTCTACCTTCTTCAGTAACTGGTTACATTGCTTATTTTCATTGTTACTACAGTTGCAAAGCTGCTGGTTTTCAATGTTATTACAGAAGAGGAAGTGGGAATAGAGTTAATTAAAATACCACGATGTTTGCACATTTTCTCAGTCCTTAGATTCTGGGCATTGGAAAGGTAATTTTGCTAATATTTTTAATGTTCTAATTGATTGTATTTATTTTGCTCCTTATTGCCACAGCTGAAGATGAAGGGGCACATAAAAATAAAATTAAATATTAAAGATCATAATAAACAAGATAAAATCACCTGGCATAGTACAACTTATATTTTAAAATAAATAGTATTATAGAGCAAATTTTTTAGCAATACATTAGTAAAATAGTTATATTTTACTATAACTATTTCTAGTAAAGGCCTCAGTTATATGAATTAAGCCTTTTGAAATTTCCCAGGCCCAATTAGGCACTATATGCAACAGAGATGTTTTAGCTATCTCTTCTTAGAACTGCACAAATTCCTGCCTCGAAGTATCCTAAGAAATAAAATTATTGTTTGTTAAGACAACAAATTTTTACAGTTTTATTAGATAACTGATACAATTGTCGAACAGGAAAATACTACATTTATCTCTAATATATTTATCAATTAGTTTTAGTGAAGTATAGGCATGAAGATAGAACTATAAACCAAGGATGGGGAAGATTTCAAATCTAGGTAAGAGTGGAACTTTCTCCTCCAGGACAGTAATGGATGACCAATAATCAATAGACCTTTCTTAAGAAGTAATTTGAAGGTATAATATAAGGAAGATCATGATGACAGAGAAGTAAATAGAAAAAAAAGAAGACGTGAACTTTAGGGCATACTTTCTAGGAGACATAGAGACTATTCCTTGGATAACGAACCCAAATTTCATCAGTCCTAGAAAGCAACCAGCTCAGTTTGAACAGAATAACAATGGACTATGATGAGGGTGGCTCTATTACTAAAGTCAATTGAATTTAAGAGATAGTATGATTAAGAGTATGGGCAAAAAAATTCAAGGATATAATAATTCAAGGATATAATATATCAATTTTAATATCTAGGAAAAATAAAAAGCTATATATAAATATGTCATAGTCCAATTATAATGCAAATTAAAATATTTTGTGATTTTAAGCAACTGATGGATTACATATCTAGCAAAGCCATTACATCTTGATGTTAGAATCAATATTAACACTGGGATATGACATAAATTTCAAAAATTTGTGAAAACTCCTCATTAGCTTAATAAAATTTGTATCTTTTATCAGTGAGAAATATATGAAAAAATTTGCAATGTTTCCTAAAAAAGCATATTTTTAAATATAAAATATTAAAATTAAGATATTTGACAATGCAAACTTTATATAATGTACACATTCATATAAATTTAACCTAATTAAAATCATTCTACTTCTTAAATTTGGCCTTGTAGTTGTTCTGTGCCTAAGCCTTCATTTTACATATAAAGAAACTGAGATCCAAAGAAGTTAAATTATCTTTTCAACGTCATGATACTGATCAATAGTGCATCTAGAACTAGACCTTGCATTTTACACCTGGTGGTTGTCTTTTTCCTTCTATTTTTTTCTCCCCACATTTCTTCTCTTTAATATAGATTATCTATGGCCATGCCACTCTGAACAAGCCCAATCCTGTCTGATCTCGGTAGCTAAGCAGGGTCGGGCCTGGTTAGTACTCAGACGAGAGACTACCTAGGAGGACCAGGTGCTGTAGGCATAAAAAATAAATTACAAAAATAAGGGATTGTAAACTGACAAGGTCCTTGCAATCTGTGAGGTCAACCAAGAGTTGCCTCGCCTAAATAAATAAATAAATAAATAAGAAAAGAGAAGAAAAGAAATATAGACCTTAAAAATAAAAAAAAAAATGTTTTAGTTTGAATTCCATTAATAATCCATTTATCATATCTATCTATCCACTCTGTATAAATTTATATTATGTTGGTAGTAATTAGAAAATGTCATATTCTGATAGGTATGCAGAACTTTTGGTGGAATAAAACTGTATTTATTTTTTAACTCTGTATCTTGACACTCATATGTTTTATTTTCATTATAACTCTGAATTAAATAATGTTCTTTTCCAAGTCTTTTTACATATTTTATACCACCACTATACTCACTGCTAATTATTTATCATTTATCATTTTCACAGTTATGACCATTTAATGAGGGCATTGTAAAAAAAAGGTTAATGTTTTTCCTATGACTTATCTGATATGGACTTATAAATACCTGGTTGCATTAGGTTCATTAATCTTATTTCCCTTACTATCTACCTTGAAAATAGATGCTATAAGCTATGTTTTAATAAAGTACTATGCCAATATAAATGATAGCATACTTTTTGTAATTATTACTAAAATAAAGAAATCTTTCCTTGATAATTTGTTGTTGACCAATTTTAGTTGACTCTCTTCTATAGTATCTGATACATAGTAAGTGCTCGATGTTCATACAATGATCAATTTATAGATTGAGAACATGTAAAATTATTTCTGATACTTCTTTCTTACCACTTCCATAGGTTGAAAGACAGTAAGGCTTAGATAGAGAGTCTACAACTGTATGGTGTTCTTTCTTAAATATATATACATATATGAATTAAATGTGTGCAGTATTTGTGGTGTCTATATATGGTTTAAAGCAAGATCCTTTGATTCCAATTAAAATTTGTAATGCTAAGCATAAAAAAAATGTAGATTAGTTTTATTTGGGAATTTGATTTTTGGTCAGGAAAAGTTTGAACATGGACTTAAGTGGTACATAGCATATGGTATTTGGAACTGTCAGTGGAAAACTGAAAATGACCAACATTGTGAATATTGAGAGTTTCTGTTAATTTCAAAATGATTGGGAGTTGTTATTCCCAATTCTTTTCAACTTGTGTTAAAATGGAATTAATTTTTCAAGATCAGCAGTATTGAGCAAAAAACACACTTTGCTTTATAAATTCACTAACATAAACCTTTACTTTTTATAGTAGCAGTCTTAGCATATATAAAAATATTTCATCCTTATTTTACAATATATATTTAACATTAAATAAGTTATTATATAGTCTTGTATATTTTATTTAACATCTTAATATTAAATTAAAAATTCATTGCCCAACATAATAGTATTCAAGTTTTAGCAAACATAGTAATCTTCTGAAGATCGTAATAAAATTCAGATTCCCAACCCATGCTCCACACATCCAAAGTTAATAGGCTTGTGTGAGCTCATAATTCTTTCCTTTTGAAAAAAAAAAAAACAAAACCTTCTAAAAATAATTCAAGTAATCTATAGGCATGCTTTGAGAGACAATGACACAAGCTAATTTTCTTCCTTTTAAAGAACATTTTTCTGAAATTTGAATTAAATATTGTAATTAAACAAATGGCTAATATGACATTGTAGCATATAGCTTTAAGTTTAAAAAGTAATAATATAACATAATATTCAAAGAGTTCCAAAATCAAAGCTTAACTGGTGAAATATATTACATGGTCATACCAAAATTTAGTCCCCAAAGTCTCCTCGTGAAACAAATAGATAGTAGATCTGAGCTGTTCAGATTAAATAATTTCAACTATCATTTTATTCTAGCAAAATGATGCCAAAATGTGCAACAAATATTGAAACATATTTTTAAGGAAAATTTAAGTTATTAAAATATTTTAAAATCATATAAGATGGGAATATAAAAATGGTGATTATATGCTGAGCAGATTATAGTAAGTTCCTCAGTTTAGTAAACATCTCACTTTTTACTTACTTGAAAACACTTCTTAGATAATAAATGAGTGCATAGCTGCTAAAAGGTCAACTGAAATATATTTGTGGCCTGTGAGAGTAACATGTGTTTTCTATACATTTTGAAGGTCAGAGATGATAGCAGCAATGACCTTTCATTCAGGGTAAAATTTTCCTAAAATTGAATTATGAATTAAGTAAATTATATTAAAACATAGTGTAATTCTAACTGCAGAAATCATCTTCAACCGACATGATAATTCAAGGATAGTCCAAATAAATTTTGAACGCTTTGGGATCCTTTAGTAACTCTTCCAATGACACAAGATCTGTCTACCAGATATCTATTCTTACATTCTATCAGTCAAAGCACTGTTATAGGAGGCATCTCTAAGGTCAAAATATGGTAATAGATGGAGATTTTGACTTTGGATGGTAAACACAGAATGAAATACACAGATGATGTATTATAGAATTGTATGCTTGGAATCTATATAATTTTATTAACCAACGTCACCCCAATAAAAAAAAATAGAAGAAAAAATTCTCAATACTAAGTTTCTATGATTCAGGAATTAATGAATGAAAATCTTAACCAAAAAAAATAAAAATCATCAGAATGCTCTCTCTTACATTTTCATGTAGATACAATACACTGTCCCTCCCATCTTGCAATTGATATGATTTTCCTATTTAGCATCAGGGATACCTAGGAATCTGAGTGAAGAAACATCTCTAGTGTCCTCAGAAGTGTCTTGGGGCTTGTAGAGGAAAAGGAAAAGAACGACAACAACAAAAAAAGTGAAATGAAATCTTGCAAGGAAAATTGTCCTGATCCTCCAGAGTAGTTAGTCATAGAATAATTATACTTTTTAAAAATAATTCATGCATTCCTAACATTTTAATATAGAATAATGCCATTTTATAAATAAGGCCTATATAATATAGTAATTTTTCAACAGAGGTCGGAAAAAAGTAAGGGAGTAGCCATCTATATATTAGAGAGATGAGTACTCTAGGAAGACGGCAGAGAAAACTTGCTTGTACGTATTTGCTGTGAGCAAGGAAAACTGGGTGACCAGTGAGAAAGGAGCAGAGTGAATAGTCAGGAGAGGGCCAGCAGTTGAGATAATAGGATGGCCAGAGGTAGGCTCCCTCTACATACTAAGTAGAGACCTCAGGGTAATACAGCAGAGAGATAAATCAAGGGCTTTTGCAGTGGCCTGGATGAAGATCATACTGATTGAATTTAGGTCAAGGATAGAGATAAAGAGAAGTTGTCAGATTCAAGACAGATTTTTAAAGAGGGATCTGAAAGAGTTTGATTTAGAATTAACATGAGGTATGAGAGAGGGAGTTCAGAGATGATTTCACAGATTTTGGCCTGAGCAATTATAAGAATTCAGTTCATACTGAGATGGGGAAGACTCGGGTAAGAGTAAAGAATGGGGTGGAGGCAGAGGAGACTTAGATTGAGACTGGATTTGGACTTATTAAGTCTGTGATTCCTATTAGCTTTTCAGGTAGAAATTTTTTAGTGTAAAGTAGTCAAATATATGAATTTAGAGCCAAAGAAATAGGTCAGGGATAGAAATATAAATCGAAAGACAGAACATAAATTCAAATTATGTTGGTTGTGGCATAAATTATAATATTAAAAAAGATCGGTGGCATAATGTAATGGAAAGGAAAGTGTGTCTTTTTTCTCAAACCTTGAGTTCAAATCCTAGTTCAACAACTGCTTTATTATTTTAGAAAGATTATTTAATCCTCCAAACATCAATATTCTCATCATTGAAATAGGGATAACAATTTCTAATTTCTAGTATTGCTGTGATAATCATTTTCTCATATGTGTGTGTTTATTTGACCTCATGTGTATGTGTGCGTGCACATAAGGATCCTAGCAGAGTGCCTGACACACAGACCTATGTCAGATACTCAATAATAGAGACCATTATTATTGCTGTAAATATTTAATGACTTGTCGAATTAAAAATACGATAAAATTTTTTTCATAATTGACTTGAAATATATTCAGTACTTATGTTGACTGCATTGAATTGCGCAATCCCAACAAAAATATTTAAGTATCTCCCTATTGGTCAGATATAAAACTAGATTATTTCTAGTTTCATGTTTTAATTCTTAATCTCAAAATTTAGTAGTGCCTCTGGCGATTTTAAGGAAATCTCAAAGAAGATGACAAAAGTACTGTCAAACAAAATTTATGAGAAAGTTTGAAATAATTGAGTTACCATAGAAGTTAAAAATCAAATTCCTTCTGAGATACATCCATAATTATTTATCAACTCTGTAGAAATTAATATTTTTTCCTTATCAATTGCATTGTTTCCCACTGACCATACTCTTCTTGAGAACAGATGGCTTTCATATGGAACGTCCAGTACATATAACATTTTGTGGCTCAATTTCAGGTTTGAAATCGTTGAATGAATAAAAAAATGAATGAATTAATTAATCTTTAATTGGAAGTTCAAGTACAGCTAAAAAATAAATTTAGAATCTTATTTCACTACTATCACATTTTTGAAATAAATGATGATTTGAAACATTAATGATCTTTAGCAAATTGAATTTCTGGTGGTATTCATTTATGCCAACCACAGTTAAAGGCATAGTACCTAATTTCACCCAGCAAAATACTTAAGAATAGTAAACAACAGACCTTGAACCATTCATCACTTTTAATAACAGTTTTCTTGTGCTTCTACTTAGATATGTTTAGTACTTATATCTCTAACAGTCAGGAATTCTGAAATTTCTCAACATTATTTTAAATCCTTTAACAAGCTATCATTTACAGAGATAAAAATTTTAATTGGAATATGCCAAATTAAATAACAGAACAGAAAGGCAAATAACTATTCGGGGATCTTAAGATATTGTTAAAACCTAAATGGCTTGTTTTACTTTCTGTTATAAAAGTTTTGTTTTTGTAATATATAGTAAATTCTATGTCATGACATAGGACTGATCTCTAGCCTTTTATATTCTCTCAATTTATTCTGTTTCCTTAATTGATATTAAATTAATATGATTTATTTGAGATATAGTATTTTCAAGATATAAAAGTTTAAACCAATACAAGCAGAAAAACAAGACATTCAGAATGGCATTCTTTCCTAGAAGTAGCTTGTTATGATACAAAGTATACAAAGTATTTGGATTTGGAAATTGGGCAGATACAGGTTTAACAATCCCAATCTCTGCTAATAAAATAGGGGTGCTGTTGGTATTGACACATATCATGAAGAAACTTTGCTGGAATTAAATAAAATATCATATGAAAAATCCTCAGCAAAATTGCTGACAGCACATGCTCAGAAGCTGTCAAGTTTTCTTCACCTTCCTTCTAGCTCTATTTTACAGTTGGAGGCAGAATTCTTTAAACCAATAGGCTTCCAAGACCATGCATGATAAATTCACATTACCTATACTCAGAGTAAATTTTCCATCACATTTCTAAAGTTTGGATGGGCATTGCAAAATGAAAAATTATTAGTGTGTTATTTTGACAAATTGAATTTTAAAAGCTTTCAACACCTTCCTAATGACTCTTTCAAGATTCAGAGTTTGAAAGAGCTAAAGGTAACCCTCAATCAAGAAGATTATATGGTGAAAAATAGCTTTGAAAGCTGTCTAAGTGCTCTTACAAATCTGCACTTGAAAAAAATTGTAAATTTTACTGGAGAGGAAAATCATACCAATTGTGAAGTAATGATATTTGGCCTCTGAAAAGTATAAGTAGTGCCTGATTATAAGGTTACTGATTTATTTAGGCAACATACTGCTTGTAGCTCGCACTTTGAACTGTCATTTAAATTGTATTTGGCTTCAGTTTAACTTGCATTCAGCTCACCGCAAACCTTAGGAAAACAAATTTAATGCTTTTTCAGAAGTTAGGGAGACTGTATAATCTCTTTTGAGCTCAAATCTGGCTGACACAAAACAATTGCTTGCTTTCTCAGGCGTTCAAATTAATTGTGAAATCAAAAGAAACAAATGATGATTAACTGGCTTGCCACTTGAATGGTGTTCCTGCTTTACTCTGTATCTACTATAAATTCTCATTTAAAATACACAGAACAGGAAAAATGATTTTTTTTTTAAACTTATAGGCTATTACTTTTGGAAGTAGATTGGCATTAACTCAATATCAAGTAAATAGCAATATTTAGTCTTTCACTCCCTACTTTTACTGCCTCCCACTTTTTCTTTCTCTCTTCCACTGTTCTCTCCTTTCTCTGTTTCTTCTTTTTTTATCCTTTCTTTTTCCTTATTTTTTCTTTCATCAATCTTTTCTTTAACATGCAATACCTTGTACATGATGTGCCATATGAAATAAAACTTTTGGGTAGTTTTCCACAATTGATGTACATTATCAAGTTTTCTCACATTTGACATAAGAATCTTTGTTACAAAAGTAAGGGAGGTCCTCTCAGTGAGTTTATAGGATAACATCAATTCTTGGATGGTTTACTAAACTTTATCCTAAGAAACTAAGTACATTACGTTTATAAAAGCTACAATATGGACTAATTAGAAGTAAGAAGTAACAACACTCTTTTTAGATTTTTAACAAATTTTTATAGAACCAGGAATATGCAAATATGTTGGTGTGTTTATGGATAATTTATATATATGTGTAGCCTGTATGCATATCCTATATCTTCATCGTTATATAATTCCAGAATTATCTATATAAGTATTGAATGACTTTATAGTGTTTGCTTGCCTAATACATTCTTTTAAAATAGTTTGGAAGGATGGTACACATCATTAATATAAAATTAATTATATCAATCTCAATACATTTATGAGCTTCTCTCACATTCCCTCCGATATGGAACTTTTTTGATTTTATCTTTACAACTATGCATAATGGTATTAAATAGCCATTTTGGCTAGTTAGAAGTTAATAGCCAGTTTGGCTATTTAGATGTTAATTTTTTTCTATAGATGTATACCTTAATTTATTGAGAAGAAGTATGCATCTTATGGAAATTTAATATTTTTTATCATTTAAAAATGTATAGGACTATATTTTGAACATAGTAGATTTATGATTTATGGACTAAAATGATAAAAGTCACTTGCAAATATACTATCTAAACTTATCAACCACAGAAAATAATTTAAAACCTATTAGTGAGTAACATTATATGTATATATGAAAAACAAAAATAATATGTGCACATTCAAATTGCCTACATACTGACAATATATTTCAGAAAAGTTGAACTAATGTTATTTAGACATACACTTCTCAATTTCAGCCATTGCTGGTAGTTAAAACTATTTTATCCTTTTTACACATCATTTCCTCAGTTTAGTTTATCAAATCTCAGTCTGCCTTTTGAATGCACGTTTCTGTAGTCATCCAGATAATTAGGTAGAATTTATACATAGTATCTGGGATTCCCCGCACATGCTATTCTCCTTTCTAAGACACCTACTCACATTTTGGGGACTGTGGTTACTTATACGTTGGTGTCCTGGTTCATCTGGCCACAAGACTGTTTTTTGTTTTTTTTTTTTTAATTAGTTTTAGATGTGCTAGTAGCTTTGACTTCATCCTACCTATCCCCAGGTTGATGACTTAAAAACGAGTAACTCATTCTCTCTGTACTGTTCCTTTTTCCCCTGGTTCCTTTCTCTTCCAGAATTTGTTCTCCATGTTTTATCTTGTCTTTAGTGCATTCAGGTGAGTGATTTCCTGGTATTTTCCATATTTTTGATTGTTATCTGTGGGAAAAAGAGGTTAGGGTGTAGTAGGAGCTTACTTGTCCATATTAGCAGCAGATCCACAGGTTTTCAGCAGTGCAGCAAAGTGACCATAATACTGAGGAGGCAGAATGGGGATACAGGGAGTTTGCTGGTGATAGGTCCTGATCTCTAGACAAGACTATATTTGGAAGTATGAGGACAGGAAAAGGTAGGAGAATGCCATTTCACAGCTGTTTTAGGGCATTATAGAAATAAATGTGGCTGATGATAACCTGGGAGACTTGATGCCTTTGGTGAGGGGTGCAGGGTATATGAAAAATGATGAAATTGTTCCTTATAGGCTCTTTGTAGAACTGAGGTCAATAATGTCCCAATTACTTAGCTGAAAGACAATTCTTTAATCTTGTAGTTTCAGAAAAAGAAAAAACAAACCCCAGTGCTTAAAGATGGTTTGCCAAGACTCAGAGAGAGTTCCTTGTTTTGTGCCGGCCTGAGATGGAGGTGGCTCACTGGAAGTGTGAGAGAGAGCATAGAGATTCTTGCAAACTATAGAAATGTGGACACATAAGACAGAAGGTGATGTAGAAATGGTTGATCAAGGCAATTGATTACATCAAAGATAAACAGTATAGATAAATGAACAGTTTTCTTCCTTTGATCCCTAATTTATTTGTATTTTAATGTGTGAAAATGCTGGAAATGAATAATAGTATGTCTTTTAATTGTATTCTGCTAGTTTTCTGGGAAATATATGTCTGTGGGTATGAATAATGTTCATACCTTTTAGATTTTCAAAAAAGATACAATATGTCAAGTTTATTTTTCTTTAAAGCATAAGTTAGCTTTGAAGTATATGTGGATAATTCACATAGGTAAATTCTGTAGGATGAGACAGTTATAGACAGGAATTTTGATAATTATGATTACTTTTTTTGTACTAGACTGTTTAGCAGGAAAATATGTTTTGTAATGAACAATAGATTATCACTTATTTAATATTTTAGAAACACTTAATATTGATTTTATATAAAGTCCCTTGTGCAACTCCCGACACTATAGATTTTGCACAGTATATCAATTCTTTCTTTTTGACCACAGCTAAACACCTTTTTCAGTTCCAACGTTCCTTCATTTTTTTCCTTTTAAATCATTTTTTGTCCTACTATAAAATAGGTTTGGTCAATGAGAATCCACTTTGTTAGATCACAGCCTAGGTGCTTTTTTTCTCTCACACAACACATCCAGCCCATATGTTCTTGGCTCCACAGGCAACTTGGATAACATATGTTTTACTTGTTAGTTGATATACATCAGCATTTGGGATGTGGTTGCAAACAGAAATCTGCACATTCATCATTCAATTGAACCTTTGGGAACAGCCAGCATTCTTCTTTAACTTTAAAGATTTAAAGCACTCACATCTCCTTGTGTTTGATGGAACAACTGAGGAGTTAAATTGTTGACATTGTTTGCTATGCTTATTCTATTCAAATGAATTTACATTCTCTTAATTTATTTCTTTACTTATCAAAGACTCCTTTTAGTTAAATCCTGTTGATTCTAATTTTTTAAATGATAAACAATTAAAAATGTGTTAATATTCACTTTAAATAATTTTGCTTTTTGCCTGTATATATGCATGCAACAGAATATATATGATGAAACAGAATATTTCAATTCTACAAAAAAAAAGAAAAAAACCCCATCAAAACAACATGTATTATGTAGACTTTTAAAAAAGAGTATCTATGGAATTCTCACTTAAAGAATTATGGTCGGCAGCGATCAAACATTTTTACAAAGAATTTTTAAAGGATCTAGATGCACTGAGTTATTCTAACTTCAAAAGTTAATTGATAACCATGAATTTATTATTCTAAAGACACCAAAATCTGAGGGAAAATATTTCTATTGAACCCAAAAAAAGAATTGGCATTTGAGCAGGGCCAACTTCATGGGTTTGTGACCTAAGTTGTCACACAGGGCTTTGCATTCAGAAGGGCCCTACAGCTTGCTGTAATACTCTAGAGTCACCTTTATTCAATTATTAATAATTGAATAATTTGAACTTGTGTTTTATAAGTGAAGACTGATGTAATAATAAATCATATACATGATCAGAGGAGATACATGCAATATATATATCCACCATTCCTTCTCATTCTATTTACATGTATAGTTTACCATGTCCCATGAATACAGAACTTCAGAGGACCCAGGATGCATGGGAGTTTGTGAGATTCAAAACAAGTCAAAATAATTGTGTCTCCTCTGTATCCAAGTAAGCACTTTCGTTTTGGACCAGAACTTGCTTCGAAGACTTAAAAAAGCCACGGTGTTCTAAAAGCAAAGCACAGAGAGTCCTATTAGATCCTTTGTCATTCACTTCACTCCTCTGTATTAGCCAAATATTTATACTTAAAATGATGACATAGAAGGAAAGGGAAAGATAAGGCAACACATAGTTTCTGTTTTCTTCAGTTCTTCCTTACCTATCAGTGAACCAAAGGTAAAGAGTGTGGGCAGAATGTGCACTTATTGAGAAGTGAAATAAAAGCAGCTGAGTTAGATTTCTTCAGTGTTTCCCTTGTTCATACAAAATACATATGTATGTATGAGCTATAAAATACAAATTGTATAATTTCAGAGATTTTAAAACTGCCATTACACAATATAAAGATGATGGTTAAACTCATGCTAATGATTAAAATTTTATCTTTATTTATCTAAATTGATATTAAAAAGCAAATAAAAATCACAATGACAATTTGAGAGACAAATCACAGAAGAATGGAAAAAGCTTTATATTTATTACCTTTAACAGCAATCTTCTCCTGCCTTTCTAACAAGGAATCTCACAATTTTATTTTACATTAGGCCTTGCATTTCACCAACATTTCAAACTGTGTAGTATTACAATATCACATGGATATTAATATGAATTTACATTTGCTAAAGCAGTAGCCAGATAGTTTTTCTAGTTACGACCATTGAAGGAAAAAAAAGCTCAAGATGAAAATTAAGCTAAGACTATATATGTTGGAGCTGGTTCAAAATATTCACTTCTGTGAGGTTATTCATAATTATTTTACCCTGAATAGACATGTGAAAACTGATAGGTGACACATTACAATATCGACGTTACATTTTCGACATATATATAATATAAAATATGCCTTCCATGCCAGAGACAGCTTCACGTATTTTAATTTATGCCACAAATAGATACTGTCAGGCTATCTTACTGTCACCATTTCATGTTGCAATAGAAATTATCTCTTGACTATGCTGGGCAGAGTTTTACACCTGTGTTCAAATTATCAATGTCTATAAAAAAAGAAAATGTAAAATCAGCATGATATCAAGGAGCAGATACGGGTGGGTTCAGCTTTACACAATGTTCTTAAGGTGTCCAATACAACCATACAGACTTGCTTTGCCTTTCCAAATATTGTACTGATATGCATGTGTGCTAATTCTCTCATCCTCATTTAATGAATATTTGCCCTCATATCATCCTAAATAGTTTAAAATATGTCAGTGTGATCAGACTCCAAATAAATAATCCTAAATTCAGACATCATACATTGTATACAAGTCTCTCAATCCTTTGTACATTATTTTTGTATCTTTAATCATTTTTATTTTATCCTTTTACTATTTATAAAATACAATTCTCTACTTTTTAAGTTGAAATTCAGATTACTTGCTTTAAATTGATATTTGCCCCTTCGGCCTAGTCAAGATCTGAGCTACTTTGTTGAAGTGGGACTTTTTTTTTTCTTTGTTTCTGGCAGATTTATTTGACAGGTAATATCTTTCAGTCATTCAAATTCATATTAGTTATGTATCAGCAGCCATACAGAAACTACGGTAATGACAGCACTTTAACTGGCTTAAAGACACATTAATTAACTGATTTGACTGGAAATGTTTCTATTATGTGACAAGATCCATGATTTTAAAGAAAATATTTATTTTAAATATTTAATGAAAAATCCAATTTTGATGTTATGACATTGACACGTAGATATGTGAAGTTTATTCCATACCAAAATGTTTTTCTTCCTTACATAAACATATTTTGCATAAGCATAATTTTATTCTCTAATACAATAAAAAAAACCCTATTATTTAAAACAATAAACTCTGACAGTGTACAAGTAACTATCAGGCCATGAAGAAAATGCTTGAAAAATATTAACAATTTAATTATAAAATTTTGTGCCAAATATGTTAAAAATTTAATAATTTTCAGTTGCTTCAATGATTTTATCAAAATCTAGCAAGTCCTCAAATAATATTTAAGAAATTTTAAATTACCAAAATAAACTAAATAAAACTGGAATTTGTGAACCTCAAATTCTAATGTCATTTATTAAACATGGTACATGAAACTGCTTTGTTAATTTATTTTTTTATTACTATATAAAGACACACAATAACATCACATAATTCTTCTTACCAACTTGTCAGTAAATTTGATTTGAATTAATGGTAATTACTTCACAAAGCCTGTATGTTCCTGCTTAGAAATTAAGAAAAAGTATGCTTCACTTACAAGGGCCACCATCATCCAGATGGTTAAAACATATGGTGTTGCTAGAATTGTCACTCCTAGGATGTCACATGCTACAGCTACTTGATGAAAGAATAAGCATACTACACAGTTTTCCCATCATGATGGAATAAGCAAAATTTACCTGTAGTATTTATTACATATTGCCATTAGCTAATTAGTTTCCATTAAAAAATTAAAAATTATCGACAGCATTATTTAATTGAATGTAAGTTTATATTGAACACTTTCGAAGAAAAATATCTGAAGGAACTTGAGAAATGTCACATGTAAATTTTGGTTAATTTAATCCTGTTTTCGGTTATTTATTATGTGTATTAAGTAAAATAATTGGGTGTTTTATGTTTTCACTTAGGAACAATGTTTTGATTACCAGTTGAGTGACTATCAATCCCTTTTCATGCTAAAGGAAGGTAGAGAGAATTAGAGTTAAGAAACTTAATGCTATAATAATTTAACTAGAAGTTCATCCTTGTTTCTTCAAGTCTTTTTATATTATCAATAATGATATGAAATAATTTACTTGTTCTTCTGTATGTTTGATTATTTTCACTTTTTTATGAACAAAAACTTTGGCATACATAGGTGTTCTAAATTAGTTTGTTAAAAATTCTATGATAAGACTAAATGTTTGAGAGAAAATTAGAAAGTGATTAATAATTTTCAGTGAAACGAAGTACTCATTCCTTCTTTGATATAACAAAGAAACACTGGCTTTGTAAACTTGATAGCATCAAGTTCTTGGAGCAAAGATTGATTTTAAAAATTGCATTCTGAAGTTAACAGCGTGTGAGGATGTGTCTATTTTCTAGTAGTGGGAAGGAATGAGCGAAGTTTTATTGCTTGTTAGAGCTCCAAAGATTATTACTAAACAATCTGAAGATAGGAACTGAAAAATAATGATTATATCTGAATTTAGAAATCTACTTTTAATAAACTTAGGATGACAACCATTGGCTAATTTTTTGACTGCATGCCTCAAAGTTGCTAAGAGAAACTTTCTAATAGGAAGTTCTATATAATTTCCAGACACATACACACAACGAAAGTCTGTGTTGAAAATAATAGTTTGCTAGTAGAAATTACATTTTGACAAAGAAATGGTTTATAGAATGAATACTTTTGTGATACCATTATAATACAAATAATTTGAAAGGGAAATATGCTTAATCTTTGCAGTGTAATATAACAGAACATATAAGAAAGGTAGTAATATTCAGTTCTAATTCTATTATTTCCTCTATTCCAAATGGGAGGAAAAAAAATGAATAAAATCATTTTAAAGAACAGAAGCATATGAAAACTGTTTCTTGGAAGTTCAATTTCCAAATGGTATCAGTATATTTCTATGGAATAAATTGTACATCTTTTACATTTATTTAAATACTTAGGTTTGTTAGATAGTTAAATAATTTAACCTATGATAGAATAAACAAAACAGTGATTTATAATTCACAATTCATAGAGATGATATTTAAATATAAAACTGTAGATTAATAGATCAAGTAATTTCACAGGAAAAAGTATTTTGCTAAATCCATGTTTAAGAGAGCACTTACAACTCAGTGAATTTGTCATTATTAAAAAATTAGATTTAATTTACATTGATTGAAAGATTGTATTAACTCTGTGGGTGTTCTTTTTTGAGGTCTTTGATTATCTTTAAATAGAATTTAATAGCTTAGTCACACTTTTTTTATAATATGCACAATAATATCTAAAAAAATCAGAAAGACTTGACAAGTATGCTGCTATAAAGAATTAAATTATACAAAGTCAAATTGAGCAGCAAGAATTTCAAATTAAATATAAAAATAATCTACAGGTGGTGAGACCTGGTTTAACAGCAGGTGGAGAGGAAGAAAGGAGAAAAAAACAACATCTTGGAATTTTTATTGAAGATAAACTCAGATAATGCAGCTAAGAAAATGATTAAAATATGTATTATTACCAGTTGACTATGGCACCCAGGATAAGAGAAAGAATAGCCTTACTATATAGTCAAAGCTGACCTAGCACATTATGACACATGATCTCTAGTTTTATTTTTTAATTGTTTTATTAAGTTTATTGGGGTAACATCAGTTAATACAATCATATAATTTCAGGTGTACATTATCATTTGACATCTGTACATTCTATTGTGTGTTCACCACCCAAAGTCCAGTTTCCTTCAGCTACCTTATATTTTGATCCCCTTTACCCACTTCATCCTCATTCTACCTCCCTATATGTGACCCCCTTTACCCCATCTACCTCCCCCGT
>NW_006494613.1:16815187-16825760 GCF_000325575.1 Pteropus alecto
CTATATAGAGAATTATGTCATCTGCAAATAGTGACAGTTTGACTTCTTCGTTTCCTATTTGGATGCCTTTTATATCTTTCTCTTGCCTGATTGCACTTGCTAGAACCTCCAATGTTATATTAAATAAGAGTGGCAATAGTGGACACTCTTGCCTTGTTCCTGATCTTGGAAGGTTTTTAATTTTTCACCATTAAGTATAATGTTGGCTGAGGATTTGTCATAGATGGCCTTTATTATGTTAAGGTACTTTCCTTCTACACCATTTTTATGAAGTTTTTTGATCATAAATGGATGCTGTATCTTGTCAAAGGCTCTTTCTACATCTATTGATATGATCATATGATTCTTAATTTGTTCATGTGATGTAATACATTAATCGATTTGTATATGTTGAACCATTCTTGTGCCCCTGGGATAAAGCCAACTTGATAGTGATGTATAATCTTTTTAATATGTTGCAGTATTCGGTTCACTAGTAATATTACCTCCAGTTTTAAAAATTATACTTTAAGAAGTGCATGAATAAGTTATAATGTGCATGAAAGATAAGCATAGTAGTGAGGAGTGGGACAAGTAGCATATAATAGTTGAATATTAGAAGCAAGGCTTTAATATAGAAAAGTCAATGTGTGTAGAAAAAGGTTTAAAACTCTACACCCCATAATCTAACCACCTGGACTACTTGAATGATGTTGCAAATGTTATAGTTTTCTGTCTTCATAGTTTTATATCAGTCCTTCAAATTGCCATGCCATATTTCTTCAATTCTTTCTCCAGTGAATAAAATGTCAGTGATGCTTTTAAAGTCAGTTTCTAAAACTATCTCATTGAAATGCCTTCTTACAGGATTGTCTTTGTCTTCCCTGATCTCTAAAATAACTTGTGACACTGCGGATCACATTTTTCTGTGTTTGATAACATCCTAGAAGTTTACTTCATTCCCACAAAAAAAATGAGAATGTGTTTTTTCAACCATGTAACTCCCAGTTTTTGGCACAGTCTAACAAATACTTAACAGAAACATTCTGTTAATTAAATATCCATTAATCTTTAATTTAAAACAAATTTTTTTTTTTTTTACAGAGAATGAGATAGACACAATACAAAGGGGAGAGGGCATGCATAATTATATTTTCAGAAGAAAATGCTGTAAGTGATTAAATGGAACATGTTGTAGAAATTTAATGATTATTTAAAGAATATAGACTTCTATCCACGAATGCATAAGAAGAGCAAATTAAAATTAGTATTGGTAATGTTTATTTAGAAATAAAACACTTTCAGAAAAGTATAGTTTAAATAATTGTACAAATTAAGTGTGAAATCTTTTGCAATAATGAAGAATGAAACTTTAATATCAAACTTTCATGCTTTTAATAAATTTTAACTTTTATGAAATTAGGAATAAAAATAAAAGAGCATTAATAAATATTTTCAATACTATGACCATGTGTGGGGCATGGAGTTTTGTACATTGCATACATTTTTGAGTAATGTTATTCTCTTCAATATATGTATAAAAAGTGACTTTTTCATTATATAAGGTAAACTAGTGCATATTTAGGACCATAAGGCATTCCATATCAGAATTTGTCCTATTTCTACAAACTTCAGAGAAAGTTCTTTTTCTTTCTTAACTCACCTCTTCTCTGTCATTGCAAGTTGTTTTTGATGTTGAGAAATCATTATAGTGGTAAGTGATATAGACTCTTTAGCTAATAATCATTAGAAAAATATTTTGCCTTGGCTTTTATCCTATAAAGTGATCACATTTTATAATTGAATTCCTATTTTGAATGTTATTTGAAAGAGTAAGCATGTCTTTGGAATTTTCATCATAGTGAAAAATTTTATTTTTTATTGAAGTAACATTGGTTAATAACATTTTATAAATTTTAGGTGTATAGTATAAGTTGATATCTGTATATGGTATTGTATGCTTACTACCAAAAGTCTAATTTCCTTCCATTACCATATATTTGACCTCCTTTATCCAGCTTGCCCTTCTACCCTTCCCCTCTGGTAATCACCATTCTGCTGTATCTATGGGTTTGTTTTTGGCTTGTTTTGTTAGATCATTTGTTACTTTTTTGTTTTAGATTCCACATGAGTGAAATCATAGTTTTTGTACTTTTCCATCTGTCTTGTTTCACTGAGCATAAGCCCTAAAGGTCCATCTCCATGTTGCTGCAAATGGCAATAGCTCACCTTTTTATGGCTGAGTAGTATTCTATTACGTGTATGTGTGATGGGGTTCGGGGGCTATGGCTATTATCAAAATTAAGAATAAAACTACCACATGATTCAGCAATTTTTCTTTTGGGTATTTATCCAAAGAATATGAAAACACCAATTCAAAAAGATATATATATTCCTATGTTTATAGCAGCATTATTTATAATAGCGAATTTATGGAAACAATATAAGTGTCCATTAATAGATGAATGGATAATGATGTGATGTGTGTGTGATTGCGTGTGTGAATTTCTTTTTTAATTCAGATATATATCTATAATATATATCTTTTTGATTTTATATAAATACCCAGAAGAGAAATTGCTGGATCATAGGTAATTCTATTCCTAATTTTTTAAGGACACTCCATACTGTTTTCCATAGTGGCTGCTCAATATATGTCACTAACGTTGTTTGAGGGTTCCTTTTTCTTCGCATTTTCTCCAACACTTGTTATTTCTTGTCTTTTAGATAGTAGCCATTTTAATAGGTGTAAGGTGATATCTCATTGTGGTTTTTATTTTTGAAGACTGATTTATTTTGAGAAATAACTAAATCTTTTCGTGCCAAGTATGAATCTAGTGTATGATCACTGAAAATTACTCTTTGATGTCTATTACTGGATGTCACTATCAAGTGAGGGTTTCAACTTTATGGTTTCTGTAAAATGGAAGAAAATAATCAAAAGGAAGATTCCTAAAATTGTGTTTTTTGTTTGTTTGGTTGATCGGTTGGCTTTATTTTTAGCAAAAAACATCTAGATTTATGTTGCAATTTAATTTTTTAGCATCTAAAGTAGCATTATAGTAGAGAACTATAAAAGAGAACCAGGTAAAGACAACCCTGATTTAGATTCTGTTTTTCTGAAAAAGACATATGTTTGCCTTTTTATGACATCAAGAAGAAATATTCCTTAATGCTAATTTAAAGAGACAGCTGCTGCATATTAATACTTGGTCACAACAAACAGATGGCAAAAAAAAAAAAAGTCTTTTGGTCTCTATCAAAAAAGATACAATTACTACTCAATCTTTAGCAAGATGGTGACATTTGGCATAGTAGAATCATTTGTTTGTAATGTGCCTTTTTTTTCTGGCATTAATTTTAATGTTATTTACCAAGGGTAAAAATGCTTGGCACAAACAGTGCTTCTTTTAAAGAAGGTTCTTGCATGACACTATTCCTAAGAGATTTGCTTTAGTTAAAAGCATTCCTCTGTCCAGTGGATATTTGTGTACATGTTTGATTGAGTGGAAAAAAACTGCTGGAGAAAAATGAGATCACAAATGTATGTTTCGGCTGCCATCAAGTTAATGTAGTAATAGGTTGGCAAAAACATCAAAACACAATCAAAGCTGCCTTCAGTGTCTGAGTGCAAAATTCACTGGGCAGTGAGCCAGAAAAGGTCATTTTTAAAAATCTGACTATAAAGAAAGCTTGCAACCAATATTTTTATGCTAATAATAATAACTTGAATCTGAATAAAGGATCTGTATAATCAAATCAACATTACCTTGCAAAAAATGCTTTAACAATAATATTAATATATAAATCTCAAAAGAAAAAGCTTACATATGGTACATGAAAGTTTGAAATCCTCCTTCACTATGTTGAAAATTTGCTCTTTTAGTAGATGTTTTAATGATGTGTCATAGAAGAAAACAAATTCTAATATATAAAAAAATTACCACTCATTTATAGATTATACATTTTGCAATCTGTAACCATTTGAACCAGAAACGATGTTTGTGTCTATAAGCTGAGCAGTGATATAAAAACAGAAGATTTTGATATCTAACCATGCTTATATTCAAGGTGCATTTCATACTAGGCAGTGGGAATAGCTTGTATTATAGAATAACTCAATTTTTTTTTTTTTTGTAATAGTGTGAGGGACAGAAACATAAATAATTATAATGCAAAGTAATAGCTGTTATAATTAAATTATGAAGAGCTGTGGAAAACCAGAAGAGAACAATCTACTGTCATATTGGACAATATATTTATAATATATACTATAAACTACAGGTGTTAAGTATTTTTACTAAATTATGATTGGCTTAACCAGGATCCTCATACTATTTATATTAATTATGTGGGTGATTCTAGCAGAATATTCTACTTAAACATAATAGAAATGAATATGTAGACTATATAGAGAATGTAGAAAATATAGGGAAAATATATAGACTATAAAATATCAGAATAAATCACATACAGTATTGTTTTCTAATATTTAAGTTATCTATGTATCTACACACATACTTACATCCTGGTTTACCAAACAAATTATACTTTTTAGGATTGTTGTCTTTGAAAAGAATTGTTTTATTCACGTATCAACTTATAGAATGGAAAAAGAAACTATAGAAAATTAGATGGCAACATTCTCCCCTCAACACAGAGAGAATGCAATAGTGAATATTAGTGAATACTACTTATAAGTTAAGGGTATCTAATGCTACCTGAATGCCAAAGCCAAAAGAGATCCAATAATAATAGTGAAAATAATTTCTTATATTAATAATAAAAATACATTTATCCAAATCTGTAATAATATCTGTAATTATTCTTCTATTGATTTTTTTTTGTTTGTAGGTCATTCTACTAAGAACTCAAAAATATTGATCCTTATTTCTTTGACCCTTATTAATATTAAAAATACTAATAAGAATTATTTGATATTCTACAGATGTTAGAAATTGTGGTAAGGGATATGTAACCATTGGAGTATGCCAGATGGTTACATATCCCTTATGCCAGATCAGGTCCAAAGATTATTCTGCTAATCACAACACTGTGTGGCTTTAGATATTTATTCTGCTTCACATGATAGATCTATCCCTAAAAGTTTTAGCCTGCAGCAAGGCATAATAGATCAGAATAAGAACAGTTTATTTCAGTGATTCTAACACTGTCATATAAATTAGAATCATCTGGAGAGTTTTTAAACTACAGATTGCTGGATCTTATCCCTAAAATTTCTTAGTAGATATAAAGTAGAACCTAAGAATTTGTATTTTTAAAAAATTCTCAGGTAATACTAAAACTGTTGGTCTAAGGACTGTAATTTGAGATCCACTTCTGTAGGTGTTTCCAGTGTGCACTTGGAATAGAAAAGCCCTGTCCTATGCAGAATGAATCCTAATATCTCTGCACAGGACCTAGACATCTGCATGACAGCAGATGCACAGTATTATATCAAATCTATTGGCCATGAGATATATTGAGGGATTTTAAGGGGTAAAAATACAGCTGTTCCAATTTTTTTTGTTCATTTTAGTTTTATTATATTTTTATAGTAAAAGTCGGGGGACAATAGTTCAGGATTTAGGCCATTTCAATAAGAATGAGGCTACCATTTATTCACCACTCTCCTCCACATATTTTTTTTTTCGCACCTATCAATTTCAATTTTCCCCTAATATTGCAATGAGTAAAGAAATTAAGCAAACTCTTACCACAAAATAAAATACATCCTAATTATAAAATGTAATAAAGTGTTACAGACTAAGAGAGAAAATTTGCTATGTATACCAGAAGAAAGTTATTCTGAGTCATTCAATGAGTCACAACTCTACTTTAACTTGCTTTTATATAAAACATGAAGGAGGAATATTAGTAAGATTATATTAAGTATAGCGAATGGGCAGAAAAGTGCTTATGATTGGTAAACAAACAAAAAATATTCTTGATAGTGAGTTAAAAAGGATGAATTGGACTCAGAGATTTAAAAAAGGTTCTTTTCAGAAGAACAAACAGTGGTTTGGAGTGAGGAAAGTAGTCATTTATCTATTGAGAGTGAGAATTACCAAGGAGAAGCAAATATGTTGTCAGGATTTTGAAATCAAAATTCAGAAGCAGGCATGTTTTGATAAGGTCGGCTATCGTATACCCGCAATATTGACTTTTTTTTTTATATATGAGGAAAATGCTTTCAAAACAATTGCCCAGAGCTTCATGTCTAGTTCCAAAAAATCTCGTAGGGAATTTTCTTGTCTTTATGCATTCACAATAAAATCAGCTCTATTAGTTACCTTAACTTTATGTAAACTTTAGTCCAGTTTTATGGGGTCATTTATGCCAAATAATACTTTGTTATTATCATTTTAGTTACAGAAAAAATATTAAGAAAACTTAAAAGCTAACCCATAGAATGTCTATTATTATTGTTGTTATGCTATTATTTTGATTTGATGGCAAAGGCATAAATTAAGAACTATTTTTGTCTATTTAGCAAGAGATCTGAGATTAAAATATAATACAGTATTAATAAAGGAAACAGGCATAAAATGATAAGAAGAAGCAGAATTATAAATTTAAAGGATTGCTCAAAATCAGATGCAAGACTAAGTGACTAATATGGACTTACTTGCATAATAGATATAATCATTTTGGCAAAATAATGTACATTTTATAGTTGGAAGATACATAGCATTTTGATTTGCATATTACTAAAATTGTACACTGTACTGACAAAAAGACAATTAAGTTTCTTATTACTAATATTGTGTTTCAAGTATTTTAAGCTGTGAATGTGAAACATAGCATATATGCTAAAGAACTTATAAAAGAAATAGGTATGCTATAAAGAAGAAAAATGAACTCATAGATAACTAATACTCGGATTCAGATATAAAACAGTAATTAATGTTGCTGAAGTCTCGTCTCTTGCCAGGCTTTCTCTTCTATGCCCTGATGTAGTCAACAAAGCTCAAATTTACATGGTATGGCTAATGCAAAGCCAGCTTCAGTGCTAAGCTTGTCTGTTTTGGTTCCTAGATTCATTTAGTTTTTAGGCTAATTGATCTCCACTTTCTTGTTGGCTTATCTTTACATTTATGAAATTTCCTTTTAAAAAATATGTTATTCCAACATTATAATTATTTACAATAGGAAAAACTAGTCATGAACCATTCTTGAAATATGAATTAATCAAATATGTTTTTATATTTGAAATATAAGTTGATTTTCATTCAACCAAGGTTATATTTTATGCATACAAATGGACTTGCTGATTATTATGATAGCGGGAAGATGACTGAATCATTTGCTGGTTTTATAAAGGAAAGGACAAGTATTTACTTCTCTAGAAGTAGTCTTTTATAAATTATCCTAGAAGATATTAAACCAGAACATTGAAATTAGAGCATTTTCCGTGCCCTGCAAATGTAGCAACAGAACGATTCCAGTGAAGAAAAAAAAAAAAATTATTAAGGTGGTCAGGCTACCAATGCTGGTAACTACCAAAGAAGTAAAAGAGTAACACTATTATGACTTAAAGAGAGAAAAAATTGTGATTCCTTCATTTCAAGAATCGTTTTCCCTTCTCAAGCAATTTTTGAAAACTTAATACAAAAATACAGAACAGATATGGAAGGTAGAGGAAAAATAATGGCATTGTTACAGATGTTTCAGGCACAGTTAAAATGGTTATTGTGGCAATAGCTCAGCAGTAGTGGGACAAAGAATGGAAGATAAGAAACTGCATTCTAGGTGGAAGGAAAAACAATTTGCCCTAGACTAGCATCATGGGCTAGTCAGAACACATTTGTCAAATAATCGGTAGATATAAATATATATCTCCAAATATTCTATATGTGTGTGTGTGTGTGTGTGTGTGTGTACACACTATATACTATATCTATTATCTATTATCTATCATCTATCTAACATCTATCTCATCCTGATAACCTCTCTCTAAAGGAATAGCTAAAAGAATAAAAAGAATACTAGAATTTGACACCTTTCTTTATCTTTTCACTTAACATGTACCTATAGTTATGAAATTTGAATGACAAAAACATTTATGTATATCTTTTTATATCATTGCTTTATTAAAATATAAATAATTCCCAAACCTGAATGGTTAGGTCTTCTTCTTTAATCTTTTTCTCCTCTTTGGAAAACTGAACTCAAAATGTTTTTTCTTCTAAAGCGTAACTAATTTAACTGTATCTGACATATTGATTGTTTGCATTTTATTTCGGTCTATGTATATGTTTGAAATTATCCTTGAAGTATTCAAAAGGGAGGGTATAGATTACCATTCTACCTACATCACTCCTCACTCTAGAACTTCTTGTTTTAGCTGTAAAATGGTAATTCTACCTTAATTTTCATTTAGTCAGAGAGTTTCTTGACTTTATCTGGGAAAACAAAAAAAAATAGTTCTGTGAACATAGGATTGACAGAGATTTTGTTTCTGTTCTATTTTAAACTTAAATATGGTTTTGAGCAATTAATTGTTCAATCATTCCTCCTAGTCATACTGATCAAACAATATCTATTTGAAGTATTTATAAAAGCAAAATTTCTTATTCAAGGAATTTTGGAACTATTTTCATCATACTGTCTATATTTGACATTTTCAATATACGATTTATTTACTGAGAGATTAATTCGTCCTGTTTTCCCATGTGTGTTCAATCTAAAAATGTACTTTTGAAACAATGTTGAAATTTTTTTAGATAGAAAAATAGATTTTTCAAATATAGGCATTATTTTCTGAAGGTTTTTTCTTGTATAAAACATTCTGAAAATGGTTACCAAGTATGATTCATTACTTACAAAACCAAAAAAAAAAAAAAAAAAAGAAAGAAATGTGAAAGATTTTCTAAGTTCCTCATTTAAAAAAAAAAATAGAAGATAACGTTTTTGCTGTTCACATTATTATTCTTTGGTTGACATTTTCAGTGTTGGGAATTCAGTGATGTTTAGTTAAAATTCATTGTTAAGGTGACATGACTTTTTTTTTTTTTTTTTTGCTGTGATGTGTTATAGGTAGGAATAAATGTACCTACAAAATTTCCAGCTTTTAAGACATGAGAACAAAAATTACCATTTTTAATTATTTTAAAATTTAAAGTATTTCTGAAAATTCTGTGGTAGCAATTTATTTTAAAGAAACTAAAGCACATTACAAATATATAATTTTAACACTTTCCTTTAAATATCATACTCATATCTCTCGTGTGGGTGGAAATTTCCCCACTCTATGTTTGATACATTTTAAATTCTTAAAAAATTTCAGCATTTTAATTAAATTGTATCAACAATGTGTATTATGCTTTTACTATCAACTAAAATGGCTAACTTCTTTCAATTTCAAATAAAGAAAATCAAACTAAAAATTACATTGAATTCCAAAATGTAAGTCAGAATCATATGATATTTATTTTAATTGAAAATAATCATTCAAAATCATGTTCTCCTTTTTTCATATTAGTGCTAAGTATTAGTTGCATCAGATATCTTTAAAATACCTTAAGGAAAGAATATTTTCATATAGGTTTGTGATTGAATATATATTTTTTGTTGTTAAAGATAAAATTTGTTGAAGACAAAAATTTCCACTGTTCCATAGAAAGCAGCTGGTTAATAGTGAAATGCTCATAGTGATATAACTTTTATAGTTACCATACTGTCTACTTGGATCATTGCAATTATCTTGCCAAATATCTTTGTTGAAGAGGAGATAAAACTGAGAAAAGTAGAAAATGAAGAGAAAGTGTTAGCATCGCTAATTATTGGTGATGATGAACATAAAGAATATTATTTACAGAAAAAACTTCTTGAAGAGTTGATAATTTGATAAAAATGAAGGTATCAAAGATATTAAATAAGAGAAAATTATCTAATTATGGCTGTGTAGAAATCTGTTGGTGTAGAAACAGAGTTCTGTATCAGTTAAAAATGTCAGATGTCAGTTAAAGTCTGATATTTAAGATAATTCACATGTTACATAGATATTGAAATGAATATAAAAATTTGAATAAAGTAAATGAGTAAAATTGTATGGTTACTTTCTATTGGTTATGGTTGTAGTAGTAGAGAATGGTTATCATTATAATTTAAGAAACATTCTAGGTAGGACCTGGGATCTAAGCAACTTTAGTTGGGCAAACAGGACAAATGATAAGTTTAAGTCAGAATAATAATGGCTAGGAGCATCTTTGGGGATGTATAGGGAAATGTACTTGGGAATGGATATGTAGAAAGAATAGTGTTTGTGCCTAGGATAAGGGGAGGAATTATAGTGACTTAAACACGTTATTCTAAGAGACCCAAGAAGTAATCAGAGGAAAATAAAATGACTTTTTTATCAAGAAAACTACTAAAGAATAAAGTGGTGACAAAATGGAGAGTAAGTGGAGGATGCTACCTCAAATGGGTAGTGTGGGGACTGCATAGTTTCTCCATATATATATATATGTACATCTCTATACACATACATACATATATGTACATATATTTATATTTATATATGTAATATATTACATTATATATGTAATATGTGTTATATTACATATATGTAATATATTATATTTATATGATA
>NW_006494613.1:16825833-16835793 GCF_000325575.1 Pteropus alecto
AAGAAGCAAATGTTAATTTTGTATTTTTTACTGAGGCATTTGATAGATTTTATACATTTTTATTACTATACAATGCTTAAGGAAAAGTCCACTGAATGAGAATTTCCCTTTTTTGTCTTCTCAGCCAGCCCAAAACTTCAGCTTGATGACCATGTATATCCATCTTCATTCCATGTTGTGGATTTAGTATTGAACTTAGTATTGGAGGTATGAAGGTGGTTATATATATATAACCACCTTCTGAAATCTGGTGCCACTAGATAACCTAGTCAATAAAAACACTTATGTAAATCTCTGTAATGTTTCCTTTTTTTGTCCCCCTGGGAAATAGCTTTAGTTAATTCTTTATTGAAGAAAGAACTCTTATTAGCAAGGTTATGTATTTTTTTTGTTATTAATGAATCCCCAATGTAGAGCATAGTAACAGAGAGCTCTCTGACTGTAGCAATAAGAATAATTAGCAGATTAGTAATTAAGGAATAATATTTTTATTTTCTTACATTGTTATTCCATTAACTGATCTGATTCATATTCTCATAAGGTATACAGTGGAGAATACTGGTGAAAGAGATTTTCCAATTTGTCCTAAGCATAGGCATTCTAGCAAAACTAGTCAAAAATTATAGTCATAATAAATATCTTAAAAAGGAAGAAGTATACATATAACAATCAGTAAAAAAGACATAAATCGAAATGCTCAATTAAGTATTTATTTACTTAAGACTAATAGTACAATAACAAATTCATTAATAAAGCAAATACAAAATGAGGAAAATATTAAGAATGAGTAAACACTGAAGCTAAGACCTTAGCTCACTGAGATCATTGTCAGATTCTTTATGGTTAAAGATCATAAATTTGATTTTTCCCCTCAGAGTGCTAGGACTGTAATGTTACATTCTAAATGCTGTCAAGGAACATGCTATATGATCTGCTGAAAATGACCTACATTGTATTATTAAGGGTTGTCAGACTTTTCTTCATTTTATCTGGTATGTGAAGCAATATTTGCTTTGCTTATTTCAGCCAGTTCACTAACAAAATAATTCAGAAAATCAAATAACTTTTTTAGATGTATTTATTTAAATTCTATTAGATTATTTTTAAGATACACCAATCTGTTTTATTTTTTTCAACACTAATGGAATGCCATTTAGAAAAATATTCCATCTCTTCTTGCAGTCATTAAACCAGAAAGGATTTTGTTTTGTTTCATTTTGTTTGTTTTTGGTTTTCTTTGTGACTAATCGCTTTGGAACATGGTAGTTTTATGGAAAATCTCATTTCCTAATTTGGAAAAAGAAAAATGTGTAATTACAGAATGATTATTATGGATTGATTTTTTGTCCTCCCCCCTGCCAAACTCACATTTTGAAATCCTAGCCCTTATTACCTCATAATGTGACCTATTTGAATATAAGGCCTTTAAAGAGATTAAAATAAGTTTAAATGAGTTCATATGGATAAGCTTTAATCTAATCTGACTGATGTCCTTATAAGAAAAGGAAATTTGAACACAGAAAAGGGACATCAGAAAAAAGTCCATATGAGGACAGAGTGAAAAGGTGGTCATCTGTAAACTAAAGAGAGAGCCCTCAGGAGAAACGATATTGACATTATGATCTGGGACTTTTAGCCTTTAGAACTGTGAGAAAACATTTCTGTTGTTCTAGGGGTCCCCTCCTCCTGGGGCCATACAGCAGGAAGTGAGCGGCAGGCTAGCAGAGTATTCTTCATCGGTATTTACAGCAGCACCACCACCTCAGCTCCACCTCAGATCTTCAGGCATTAGATTCTCATAGGAGCACCAGGCCCTGGTGCCAAAAAGATTGGGGACCACTGGTTAAGCCACCCAATCTGCGGTATTTTGTTATGGTAGCACTGGCATACTGACATAGTTGGGTTGGTTGACACAAATGGCATAGTTTAAGTTTTGGGGAGATAAATGATTACATGCAGTTAAGGCATATACACACAAACACAAAAGATGCAGGAACATTTTCTGATTAGGGAACTCCAAATATGGTTTGGGAGACACAGCAGGATGTGAGTGTAATAATTGAGAAGGTATCAAATTGTGAAAAACTTCCTATGTCACAATATATGGTTGATCTTTAATTTGTGCATGATGGAGATCTATCACACATTTTCAAGAAAACAATGAGTGAACTAGAGAATAAATGGCTCAAGTGATGAAAGAGATTTTGTGCCCAGTGTTAGAAAGGACATTCTAAAGGATTAAACATTTTTTTAAGTTTAAAATAGTTACATGTTATCTTCATCTTTGAGAATCTAAGAAAAGTAACCACTTTTTAATGAGGAATACTCTGGATTTAGAAATGATTTAAAACTAATTCTAAACAAATAATTATGAATTTTTAAAAATATGAGTAAGTTGTTAAATACATTTGACAGAAGAACCACTGTATGTTTTTAATATAAGGTAATTAATACTTCATGTGACTTTTTCTCTGTTCCAGTCTACAAATGATATCTTTTTTTTTAATTTTTATTTTATGGAGTGTTTTCTGAATAGATTTGACTGATGTTCAGTGTTTGTCAAAAAAAAGACAGCCATAAATAGATTCAAGAAATCCATTTGTTTTGTTCCATTTGAAGAACAGTGAAGTATAGGCAGTCCATTAAAAGTTTGAGATACTTTAGAAATCTTAACTTAAAAATAAAATCTAGTGAAGAAAAAAACCAAAATGCCGCACACTGAAAGATTCCTGAAACACCAAGATATAAAAGTTAAGTGTAAATTGTTTGTGATATAAAAGTACCTGTAAGTCTGAGGTTTAGGCAGGAAAAAAGACTTTGATAGATGCCCTATCATCCTCAAGTTCTCAGAAGTTTGGATTCTGTTTCTTTCTTTAACTCCCTTTAGTACTGTTATGGAATCTGCCATTCTGAGCCACCGAAGCACTTCTGAACGAATGTTTTAATATGCCACTGAGCTCTGAGTCTTGCAGGTTAATTATGGGGAAAATATAGTACTTAAGAACAAGATAAAAATGAATTACCTACCCAAAATATTCTTTCATGTTCAAGAGTCTCAAGATACAGAAATATTTGGCTTTAGTTTCTAATGGCATCTGTGATGTCAAGATTTAGTGTAAGGATGCACTCAAGGTGATGTTTATATTAAAGAAAATTAACAAGACCAAGGTATCTAATAAATGGCTTCACTATGAGAATTGCCTATGAAAGAAATATAAAAATTATGTGCAGCTTTAGAGCAGGTGTGGTATACTACAGTGAGATAATAAAGTATGGTTGGGACTTCATTTAATTTCATTTTTATTTATATTAAATTTTGTAATTAGACTATTTGGAATTATAAACTGTATTACCTCTAAACAGGCTTATATTTACAGACTGCTTTGTTAAGAGATGGGCTGAACTGATGGTCAGAACAAATTCATGATGAATACTTAGGAAAACAAAATCTCACTGAGGCACCCCTTCTGTGAAAGTAATTCTGAAGGTGATTGAAAAATTGCAAGGTGTCTAGGTTCTCATAAATCTCCATAAAGGCAAAGAACTATCACACGTATCATATTTCAGAGAAATAAAGAATAAAAAATAATTTTTTTCAGGAAAAAAATGTAATTTTTAAAATACAAGAAAGAAGAGAATAAAAAAGTCAAATACCACTTTAAAATAAGGAAGCAAGCCTTAGATTATGAAATTTGTTTGTTTTATTATTGTTAATATTCCACTAGAAAACCTGAATTTCTTGCAAGTACATCTCTGGCTTTTCAAGAGGATATATTGAGGTGGAAAGAAAACTCTCATTATTAATCGTTGTCCTACGGGAAAGATATTTGCATGTTTGCTTCTTTCACCTTCCCCTTTTACACAATAAAGGGAACATCTATGCAGCGTGAATAATTTTTTGTCAAAATGTGTGATATTTTCAAGTGACCCTTTTCCAGGGTCCATGGAAAATTAACCAGTGGTAACGTGAATTGGAACTTCCTCTTGGACTGGTTATTTAAAGAATGTCAAATTTCAACTGTATGATACTAATAGGAAATAAGAAAATATACTTTACCTTTTCTGAGTAGGTTCAATATTTGTGTCCTTATTTTTTATTTCCTCAGTCTCATCCGTTTCAGCTAATCAGTCACTTAAATTGTTTTTTACATGTGGAAGTTCTGAGACTCTAATCGAATCCAATTAGTATGAGCGCATTGCCTATTCCTAACTGTGTCCAAACAACTTAATGATTTGAAACATTTAAGTAATATACTCTGAATTAAATTAATTAACACTTGATTTTGAAATGCAGTTTTTCACTGGAACAATAGCACAAAACTCAGAATTATATAACTAGAATAATTTCAGGATTCTGTTTCATTTTCAGAGCAGAGCCTAAGTAATTCAATGTTTAATTGTATCCTCGGAATGGGGAAGTAAAGAGTGAATATTGTGTGGGGTGGGTAAAATTTCCGAAGAAAGGCACTTCTGTCTATCAAGATTACTTTTCTTCGTGTATTTTGCTCACAGTTATTTATAAAATATGAGTCATATTTCATTATATTCTATTAACCATGTAATACTCTTTTATTTATTCATTTGTTAATTCTTTCATTCAGTGACTATTAAGCTGCATTCTGGGGCTCATGCTGGATACCAGAGATACAAAAATGTTTAAATTAACATTCATGTTTTTATGTAGGTTATTAGCTAGTAGTGAGATTTTTCAAAAGAAATACTTAATGTTTAGAGTAAAAATAGAAATTTGTTTTATTTTCTGTAATGTATCAGTTTTATTTTACTACATTATAATCAGTTTAAGGATGTTGTGCCTGACATTCCTTATACTGTCATTTTGTCACTCAGAAAATATCATTTTTGATGCTATATGTATATAAAAAAATTTAGCACTTCAAAAATCTTCATGTTCCAACATTTTGCATAGTGTTTTCTCTTTTATTGTTTTCGTTATAATCATTTTGACATGGTCACTAAATTAAGCAAACACATCATTTAATTCAATTAACAGTGACAAGAGTTGTATGTTTTCTATTTTAAAACACTTAAAATACACTCTTGGAAACAAACCCTTGACAGACATTATTAAAAGTTTATTTAAGAGTTTGATTATTTATATTTTAGAAGATAGAAAAGAAATAGATAATATAAATTATGTATTCAAAGATATCCACATAAATATTAACAATTATAAATACATTTTTCAAACTAAAACATCCTATAAACTAATTGCATAAATAAATGTCATCGGGATTTTGGAGTTATTTCTACTTTTATCTTTCTGCAGAAGATGAGTTAATATTTTAAACTCTCTAGATCACAGTTTGTGTGCATATGTGTTGCTGTTATTGTGTTTGTGATTTTGATTTTTTCAGATTTATTAAGGTATAATTAACAAAATTGTAAGATATAAGATGTTTAAATTGTACAATGTATTGGTATGATATACATATACATTGTGAAAGTATTCCCCTCATTGAGTTAATTAACATATTCATCATCGAATATATTCAATATTTTTTTCTGTGAGAACATTTAAGTCCTACTCTTCACAAATTTAAATGATACAATATAGTGCTATCAACTACAGTCACCATGATATACATTACTCAAACTTTTTCTACTTTATAATACAAACATTTAATCCATAGCAGGTATATTTGAATCTATTGCTTCAATACTAATTCATTCATGTGTAGAGTGAAATGTTGCATAAGGCCACACAGAGAATGTCAGGAAAACTATAAAATGAACATTTCTCAAAGGTCACACAAAATTGAAAAGTCCTCATTAAACACCTGAGAGTTTAGTAGTGAGCTAGTGCTTTTCTTAGTAGTAAGGTTAACAATTCTAAAACAAATTCCTATAACAATTTTAGACACATATTTGCAAAGCTTACAGACAAGCATTAACAAAAACAAATTTATTTACAAATAGTCAAAATGCCCGACAAAACAAACATTAACAGACATTAAGAAAAAAGAAAAAATTCTTTTTACACTCAACAATACAGTTGGCCTTCAATACAAAAACTAATGCATTGTGAAGAATTGGAAAATGTGGCCAAGAGAAATGTCAGTCATTAAAAAGACACAAAATGATAGGTGTGATGGATTGCAGACATGCTTTGAAACAGTTGTTATAGGTATTATTAACCTGCTCAAATATTTAAAGAAAAACACAGTACATGGAGAGAAATAGAATTTATAAAAAAGAATCAAAGAAAATTCTTAAGCAGAAAATTATATTATCTAAAATCCAAAAGTTACTGAATAAGCATAATTCACTGATTAGATCCTATAGAAGGAAAGATTAGTGAACTTGATGACAAGATAATAAAAATATCAACACAGAAACTCAGAGAAAAAAGCTTGCAAAAGAAAAAATGAACAATATATTAGTGAACTATGAGACAAGATAAAGTAGTGAAATGTATATGTAATCAGTGTTCGGGAGATGTTGGGTAGGTCGAAAACATATTTAAGAAAATATGGTGAAACTTGTAAAAATCATAACAGACTTGTAGCAAGAAAAACACATACGAAATTATACCTAACAATTTAATTACTGGAAACAATACAAAAATAAATATCAAAGAAATTCAAATAAAATAGAAATATTATATATAAGAGAAAAATGACAAAATGACTGGTCTTGTCAGAAACAATGGAAGCCAAAAGAAATAAATTTACCCTTGGCTTTTGTGTATCTTCTTTGGAGAAATGTCTATTTAAGTCTTTTGCCCATTTTTAATTGGGTTATTTCTTTGTTTTGTTATTGATCTGTATAAGTTCTTTATATATTTTGTTATTAATCCCTTATTAGATATATGGCTTGCAAATATTTTTGAAATTCAAATAAAATAGAAATATTATATATAAGAGAAAAATGACAAAATGACTGGTCTTGTCAGAAACAATGGAAGCCAAAAGAAATAAATTTACCCTTGGCTTTTGTGTATCTTCTTTGGAGAAATGTCTATTTAAGTCTTTTGCCCATAATATGGTGAAACTTGTAAAAATCATAACAGACTTGTAGCAAGAAAAACACATACGAAATTATACCTAACAATTTAATTACTGGAAACAATACAAAAATAAATATCAAATATTTTTTCTCATTCCACAGATTATCTTTTCACTTCATGGATAGTTTCTTGTGCTGTACAAAACCTTTTTAGTTTAATGTAGTCTCACTTGTTCATTTTTCATTTTGTTGCTGTTATTTTAGGTATCATATCCAAAACATTATTACTTAGGCCCATGTGAAGTAAATTTATTGTTATTGTTTTTCTAGGATATTCATGTAAGGTTTAGGCCTTACATTTAAATTTTTAATCCATTTTGAGTTAATTTTTGTGAGGGATATAAGACAGCTGTTCAGTTTCATTATTTTACATGTGAATATCCGATTAGCCTAGAAACATTCATTGAAGAGATTGTCTTTTCTCTACTGAGTATTCTTGGTTTCCTTGCAAATATTAGTTGAGCATATATTATTTATTTATTTCTGGGCTCTGTTCCATTGGTATATATGTCTGTTTTTATGCTAGTACCATATTGTTTTGATGACTATATAGTATAGCCTGAAATCAAGACATATAAAGCATCTTGCTTTCTTCTTATTTCTCAGGATTTCTTTGGCTATAGGGTCTTTTGTGTTTCCATATAAAATATGGTAGTATTTTTTTTTTCTTTTGTGAAAAATGCCATTGGAATCTTGATAGGGATTGCATTGAATCTACAGAAGGCTTTTGGTAGTACTGGTATTTTAACAATATTAATTATTTCAATCCATGAACACGGGACACCTTTCCATTTATTTGTCTTTGATTTCTTTTATCAATGTCTTATAGTTTTCACAGTAGAACACTTTTGCCTTCCTAGTTAAATTTATTCCTAAATATGTTATCATTTTTGATGTTATTATACATGAGATAAACTTTTTTTTTTCAGAAAATTCATTCTTAGTGTATAAAAACACTACTGATGTTAGTATGTTAATTTTGTATCCTGCGACTTTATTAAATTCATTGATTAAATCTAACAATTTTTTAGCTAAGTCTTTAGAATTTTCTATATATAAAATTCTGTCATTTGCAAATAAAGATAATTCTACTTTTTAATTTTTAACTCTGATACCTTTTATTTTTATTTGCTTGATTGTTCTTGCTAGGACTTTTAATCTTTTTGAACAAGAGTGGTGAGAATGGATACCCTTGCCTTTTTTCTGATCTTAGATGAAAAGCTTTCAACTGTTCACCATTAAGTATGATGTTATCTGAGCTTGCCATACATGGCCTTTATTATGTTTAAGTACGTTTCTTCTGTGATTATTTTGTTAAAAATTTTTATTATAAATGGATGTTGCATTTTGTCAATCGCTTTTTCTCCATCCATTGAGAGGATCATACGATATTTTTTTATTCTATTGTGATGTATCTCATTAATTGATTTGCATACATTGAACCATCTGTGCATCACAGAGATAAATTCCTGTTAATCATGGTATATAATCCTTTTAATAAGCAGCTGAATTTGGTTTGCTGGTATTTTATTGAGACATTTTGCATGTATATTCATCAGTGAAGCTGATCTGTAGTTTTCATTTTTAGTAGTGTATTTTTCTGGATTTGATATCAGAATAATAATGGCCTCATAAAATAAGCTGGGAATGTTTATTTCTCTTTGATTTTTTGGACAAGTCTGAGAAAGATTTTTGTTATTTTTTTTTTTCTTAAATATTTAGTAAAATTCACCAGTGAAGTCATCCAATCTGGGTTTCCTTTTTGAGATAATTTTTATTTTTGATTCAATCTTCTGAGTAGTAATTGGTCTATTCAGATTTTCTATTTTTTTCCTGAGTCAGCCTCGGTAAGTTTTATGTGTATAAGATTTTTTTTATATCTTATAGGTTGTCCAGTTTGTTGGCATATAGTAGTTCATAATAGCCTCTTGTGATCTTTTGACTTTTTGTGGTATCAGTTGTAATGTCTCCTTTTTCATTTATAATTTTGTTTATTTGAATCCTTTTGTTTCCTTGGTTAGTCTAGCTAAAAGTTTGTCAATTTTGTTTATTTTCCAAAGAATCAAGTTTTATTTCAGTTAATATTTTATATCATTCTTTTGTTCTCTATTTTATTGATTTTTCTTCTAATCTTTATTATTTCCTTTTTTCTGTCAATTTTGGGTTTGATTTTTTTCCTAGTTCCTTAAGGCATAGAGATAAGTTGTTTATTTGTGTGATTTCTTTATCTTATTGTAGGCATTTAGTGCTATAAACTTCCCTCTTACAGCTGCTTTTGCAATATCGTACAAGTTTTGGTGTATTGTGTTTCCATTTTCACTTGTCTCAAGAAACATTTGTTTTCCCTGTAATTTCTTCTTTGATCCACTGGTTGTTCATAAGAGTGTTGTTTAATTTCCACATTTTCATAAGATTTTCAGTTTTCTTCTTGTTATTGATTCCTAGTTTTCTGCTATTGTGGCTAGAAAAGATACTTGGTATGATTTTGATTTTCTTGAATTTGCTAAGCCTTTTTTGTAGCCTAACATATGATCTATCTTCGAAATGTTCCATTTGTGCTTGTATATATGTGTGCTGTGTATAGAATTCTTGGTAGACAGTTATTGTTTTTCAATATTTTAAAGTGTCATCCCATTCTTTTCCGGATGGCTTAAAACATTTCTGTTGAGGAATCCACCTATAGTCTTATAAGAGTTTCCTTGTGTGGTACTTTTCTACTGCTGCTCTTAAAATTCCTACTTTGTCTTTGACTTTTGACAATTTAATTATAATGTGTCTTGGTGGAGCCCTAGGTGGGCTCACCCTATTTGGAGTCTTTTGTGCATTATGGATTTAGATATTCATTTCTCTCCCCAGGTTGGGAAAGTTTTCAGCTATTATTGCTTTAAATTTTAAATATACTTTCTCTTTCTCTTGTCCTTCTGGAATTCCCAT
>NW_006494613.1:16835894-16865135 GCF_000325575.1 Pteropus alecto
AATCATGTTCCATAATTCCCATAGGCTTTATTCACTTTTTCATTTTTCTTATTCCTCTGACTGGGTAGTTTCCAATGTCTTATTTTCCAGGTCACTGATTCTTTCTTTTGCATGATAGAGTCTACTTTTGAAAATCTCTATTACATTCTGGAGTTGTTATTGTATTTTTCAACTCTGGGATTTCTGATTGTTCTTTTTTTGTTGTTTTGTTTTGTTCAGTTGCTATTTTCTTTTCAAACTTTCACCTCATTTGCATTGTTTAATTTTGTTTAGTTGTCTGTGTTTTCTTATAGTTCACTAAACTTCTTCAAGAAGACTATCCTGAATTCTTAGTGCAATGGTTCATAGATCTCACTTCTTCAGGGTCAGTTATCGGAGCTTTATAATTTCCTTTGGTAATGTTGTATCTACCTGATTTTTTTCTGATTATTTTCTTATGTTGGTATCTGTACATTTGAGTAATTGGATTCCTCTCCCATGCTTTACAGATTTGCTTTTCATGAGACAGATAATCTTCACTAGTCAACTGTTTGGGTTTCTGGGTATGTCTGCCTGTAATGTAAGGCAGGGCTTGCTATTATGATCTATTTTAGGGAGAGGCAACTATTTGAATTCTGAGGATGAAGATTGGGGCTTGGTGTTCCACTGGCTAAAAACAGTTGTATAGAACTGCAGGCTCAGTTTCCTATCTATGTGAGGTTATAGGATAGACTCCATGGTTGCCTGGATTCTCTGGTCAGGCTTACTAGATGGTCAAAACTGGATACTTTATTCAGCAGTAGATGGGGCTATTAATTAGTTTCTCCTACATGGTAAAGAAGGAGGATGGAAATGGGGTCTGTACAGCTTGTTGTTTGGGAAACCCAATCAGTCCAGAATGGGCACTGAATTCTTTGGTCAGATGAGGCTACCAGTTTTGCAATGCAGATGGGGAAAGCAATGGACAGTGTTCTCTATTCAAGTGTCACTGTACATAGAGCCGTTGAATAGGCTATGCAGCTTTCTGTATACTCTGGTTAGATTCCCCAGATAGACTGAAGGCTGTATTAAGTGATGAGTGGGGCTACAAATTAGATTCCCTGTTGGACACAGCAGAGGAAGCAGTGCTATAGTAAGCCGTTTGTTTGTTATCTTAGATCAAGCCAACCTGAACCCGATGTTCCCTGACTGAGCAGGACCATTGGCATTGTTCTTCAAACTATGGGCTTTGTGCATCTGCCTTTCAGCTTAAATGTCACTGGTCCATGTAGCTTTTATGAATTATTGCTAGCCCTTCTGGTCAGACTGGACTGTAATACACTCTCCACAGTGGGTGGGGCTATGTTTCAGCTCTTTCGTCTACATAGGAGGGTGAGGGGCCATTCTACCCTACTCTCAATTTCCTGAATAGTTTCTCTGGTTAGGAGGGGCCAGGAGCTATCCTCAGCCTTATCTTAGCATGGGAACACCCATGCTTGGTACCGGTTTTGTGTTGGCAATCAGCTGCCTACCTACTTCTTGGCTTGAGTGCCACTGGGACACACTGCTTTCAGGAGTTGTCACCAGTACCATCCGATTGGATGGGGCCAGAACTCTTCAGAGCTGTGGGGCTATGTCTCCACCTCTTTGCTGGGTGGGATAAAGAGTGGCAAACCAGGCTCTAGGGCAAGCAGAACTCTCCATTTGAGTATATGAATCAGGCTAAATCTGCACTGTATTGAGTTCCATGGTCAGAATGTGCCCCTGACTTGTTTCTGATGGGCAAAACTGCTGGTTGGGACTACTATTTGGGCATTGCACGTGTAAACTTGGTCTGCCAAGGTTCATGTGCTGGTCATTGCAAGCCCCTCTCCCTTTCTCTGTAATAGATTCCCAATTATTGAACTCTATAGATTCCCCTGAAATGATGAGAGATTAGATGACCCCACAAAGCAACCAACAGTGCTGGGTGGGGGAGTTTAAAGTATTAACGAAAACAATATTAACTTAGAATTCTTTATCAAGCATAAATATTGTTCAAAAACATCATCAAATTTTGGGAGGAATATGGAATGTTCAATACTGTTTTATATTGTTGGAGAGTGTAAAATGTTATAGTCACTTAGTAAGAACTGTGAATAGTGTGAGACTTATCATAACTGACATGCTAATATTTTAGCCTTTTACTGTTTCCTACATGATAGCAGAAAATGAAAGATTCCTGGGTTATATATAAATCACTTTATTCACCAGGGTAAAGCAAGCAGCGTAAGCTTCCTCTTCCTGTTCATATACATTTCCTATGCCCACCAATTCCCATGAAAGCAATGAAGAGAGATTTGAATAAATGGGCCCAGTGGCTTGTATCTCAAATGAAGAATCACAAACTTAAGAAAATTAATTATTTTATATTGTACAGTGAGCCTGTTTGACTTCTGCCTCTAAGGAAGACATATTTTCATATTGGATAGTTAATGAATCTGGAGGGAAAGTAAACTCTATCTTCAAAAGTGTTTCAATATATACTATATTTACAAATACACTATGTGTATATGTGTATGTATGTATGTATATGTGTACATGTGTTTATGTATATATGTGCTTGTATATATGTATGTGTGTATTTTTATATACAGTTGACCCTTGAACAACACAGTTGTGAACTGTGCAGGGATTTTTCAGTAAATATTTATACTGTTTTCAATCCATGATTGGGAGTCCACAGATACAGAGGGCCAACTGTAAGCATTCATCTATAGCATTTTATATAGGGAACTTGGGCATCTGCAAAGTTTGGTATCAATGTGGGGTAGTGGAACCAATCTCCTGCAGATATTGAGGGACAACTAAGTTTAGAGGAGTCAAAAGTTATAATCGGATTTTCAATTGCACTAAGGTCAGTGCCTCTAATCCTTAGGTTGTTCAAGGGTCAACTCTTTATATATCTGTATCTATCAATCAATCGATTGATAATCTGAAACAAATGCTATCAAAATCTTTGCTGGAAAGAAATAAACTAAATATGAGAAACCCATGGCTAATTAAGTTGAACATCATTTTGGAAAATAGTTCTATTTCTTACGAATCTGAATGTACATCTATTCTATCAATCAATGATTACAATTCTAGGTAATATCCAGAAAAAAATGAACATACATAGTCACAAAAAGATCTGCATAAGAACATTTATAACAAAGTAACATTTACAACTCTAATAATTTGAACAACTCAAAATGTGGGAAACATTTTAAAGACATAAAGTAACCAATAAGCACATGAAAAGTCTAGGAAACTACAAATTAAAGTCACTATGAGTTACTATTAAATACCTAACATAATAACTAAAATAAAAAATTTTGAAAATACTGAAAATACCAAGTGTTTATAAAAATGGTGAGCAACAGTAACTCTCATACACTTGTACTGGGGATATAAAATAGCATAATATCTTTGAGAAATAGTTTGGCAGTTTCTAATAACATAAAACATGCACTTAGCATACCTTTGTCCTTGTGCATATTGCTGCATCATACATAAGTTGAAGGCAGGAAGAAGGGGAAAAGTGATAGCACAAGCCATACTATACTTGACTTTTTTTCCCCTTAACTAGGAATAAAAACCTGTGCAAGATGTTCCAGAAAGTTTCTGCTTATATTTGTTATCCAGAACTGTGCCACATGGCACATTGCTATCAATCAGAAAAGCTTAGAATGCCAGTATTTTACAACTACAGTGGAGGAGAAAGAGATTTGGACATTGGTGATGAAGTGTCAAAGCAGTGAAATCGTGAGGAAATTTTTTTTTTTTTTTTTTTGCATCCAAGAGCATAGTGAATCTCATTCAAACTTGTTTCCAGAACATTAAATAGACTTATCATGATTTCTAAGGGAAATCCCTCTGGTTAGATGAAATTTCTATTTCTGTATATGTTAGAAAATGTTTGTCTTTTTCATATTTTTCATCTTTTCACTGAATAAAAGATAAGCCAAGTTTCTACTTATGATTCTGTTAACAAGTTTTTAGTACTGATTTTATTTTGAAATGGCCATAAATATAGTAGTTCTATGAATATATTTCAACTTTAACTATATTAAATGAGCCATTTTACATTCCTGGAGCTCACAGGAGGTTGAACTACATATTATTAGAGACAAATGAATTATATATAACAAAAACACAGTTAATATTTCAATCATCTACTATTCTAAACTTTTTATAGTGTATGAAATTTTAAAACCATTTTCAAAAATTGTTTAAGTTCATGTAATAATTCATAGCTAAATCAATTGATATAGTTTGGATATAAAGCAAAGCAAACTCTTCCTTTAAAATTAAAAAAATAATTAATTTAACTATGTAGTTTCTGGTCATTTATCTAATTATAGTTTTTGTTTTTATACCCATCAGCCCTGTAAATGTTTTATAATCTAAAGAAAATGGTATATTCTATTGCTTGCCTTTTCCAGTTAGATCATTCTTCCTAATAACTGAGAAAAAAATATCTTATTCCAATGATGTTGAATCACGTTATTCTCAAAAATTTTACACATTTTTTGCTTTTAAACATTTTTATCTTAATATTTCAATTTTCTCCACTTTCTAGTTAGCTGAATAAATTCATTTAAAAAAATTACTCCCTCTAGAGAATCTTTACTAAGCCAATAACCTGGGTCTATGTCCCTCTCATAGTCCCCTGTAGGCCCTGCATTGATCCCCTTGTATTGTTTTATTATATTCTGTATTCTGAACTTTCTCAGCCAAGAGACTGTAATATCCTTAGAGGAATGCACTCTTAAAAAACTTGTTTCCCTAACACTTAATGTAGTGCTCGAATATCAGAACAACACAATATTTATTGAAGAAAATGATTATTTAACTCTACATCTGCATTTATGAATTTAATAAGTTCTATTCCAATTTCTGGGACATTCTGCTACCTTCACATGCATAAAATTGGTGGACTAAAAGTGAAAGCCATGATTCTGATTAAAACTTGGTAAAATCTTAACAAACATCTGAAAAGGAATTTTATTATAGAGCTAAATATCATTGAAATCATCAATACTCTCCCTCCTCTAGAAATTAGAAAGTAAGCTGTCCATTGAACTAAATTCTCTATACTGTCAAACTGGAAACATAAGACACTAAGGATGTATTTCAATTCATTCTATAAGGATTAAATAAAAAACTGAGCATATTACTTAGAAAAAATATAGTCAAATGATTAATTTTACGTGTCAACTTGACTGGGCGAAGTGATATTCAGATAGCTTCTAGAACATCACTTCTAGGTGAGTTTCTGAGAATGTTTTCAGAGAAATTAGCATTTCAATCATCAGACTGAGTAAAGAAAATCATCCTCACCAATGTAGGTGGGAATTATTCAATTTGTTGAGGGCCCAAATTAAGAAAAAAAACTGAGGAAGGATGCATTTGTTCTCTCTGCTTCAGCTGGGACATCCATATCGGTGCTTTGGTTCTCAGTCTCTTTGACTCGGACTGGGACTTATACCACTGGCTCCCCTGGTTCTCAGTCCTCTGGGTTTAGACTGGAACTATACCACTGGCTTTCCTGGGTATCCAGCTTGCAGATGACAGATCATGTGACTTAGCCTTCATGACTGTGTGTGTAAATCCTTTATTATAAATTATCTATCTATCTATCTATCTATCTATCTATCTATCTATCTATCTATTATCTATCTATCATCTATCATCTGTATCTACCTACCTACCTACTTACCTATCCAGCCAGCCAGCCAGCCAATTTCTTTTACAATTTTATTTTATTAGTTTCAAATATACAGTACATTGGTTAGATATTTATATAGTTTACAAAATGATCCCCGTAATTGCACTTTCTCTCCTCTGGCTCTTCACCTAGCCATTATATTAATGCTAACTGCATTCCCTATCCTGTGATCCCTATTTCCATGACCATCTGTCAACTACTAACTTGTACTTCTTTAATCCTCCACCCCATTCTCCCAGCCTCCTAACCCCACTCTCCTCTAGCCATCACCAGATTGTCCTCTATATTTGTGAGTTTGTTTTTGATTAGTTTGTTCTTTTCCTTGGATTCACTTAGCTCTTATTATAAAAATCCCTAAATGTATCTCACTATCCTTATCCTTATTCTCCAGGCTTTTCTCAGTTCTAATTTTCTTCCTACCTAAGGGGCTTCACCTATATTTCTCAACCTGCCTAATTATTTTCAGTCCTGATGTCAATTTGTCATGTTTTTGTTTTTTTAAAAAAACACTTTCTTCTGATCTTACTTGAATCATTTGTTTATCTGTGATTAAATCTCAGAGGATATATAGAAATAGAAATAGAAATAGAAATAATGATAGAAACAGAAATATTAAATATATTCTGATTCTTCTTGAATTATATAATAAATGTCATAATTGTTTCTAGAAGATTAAAAATGCCTTTAAAGTGAGGAAATTACATATAGGAAATGAAAATAATGTACATTTTGTCAAAAAATGGTCTATCTTAATTTGCACCTTTTTCTCTTTTCATCTTCTTCCATTTGCTCATGTTATTTTGTGAACTTACGTCATATTAAAATATGTTAAATTATGCTTAGAGGAAAAAATCGGTAGTACAATTTTTTTTCAAAACTACTCTTTGATTAAAAAAAAGATTTCTTTTAAGTGGCATCATGTTGAGTTTAAAGAGAAAAAAGATTACATTTACATACTTTTTCTCTCTCCATATACATAGATATTTATACATATAAGCTTATAAATATACATATATGTATGAATACATATGCACATATTTTAGATTATGAATCCAGCAGCTATACGTCATTCATGCAGCATCTAGCTATTTATCATTCAGTCATCTTATACATGTCTAGCAATTTCCACTTTGCAAATGGAAATTGGTAGAGAGAGAACAAAAACGAAGGTCACATGAAATTAAAATGGTTATTTTGAAAAATAAGGACTAAGAATAGGGAAGAACTAAGAAGTTTAAACAATGTTTGGTAGATATAGACATGCCTTTAATGTCTAGAATAAGCAGAGTAGACATAAAAGAATGAACTGCACGATATGTTTCAAAGCTCCATAGTTGTAAGTCAATAAGAATATAAATTTATCTGTAACAATATACAAATTTTGTTTATACAAGAGATGTGCCCAGTAATGTAGAATTATTTCACCTTTGGGATATAAATATTATAAGAATAGGCCGACTAAACGTATCAACTTTAAAGTGAAGATAATTTGTGAATATATGTTCATAATATTTATATAATATTATATGACAAGTGTAATTGAAAAATAAAAAATATTAAAAAGATTTATAATCAAAATAAAAAAATGAAATTTAAAATAATTTAACTTTTAATTTGAAGTTATCAAAATTTAACTGTATTATAATTTGTATAACATTTAGGAGTGAAACCTTTTTTTTTTACTCTGTGCCATTTTACTTACCAAATTTTCTCGGCAAAATATTTTTATAGCAAATATAGGCCATTCTTTACTCGTATTGGATTTTTGTAGCATAATTGCTGAATAAATTATTTTTGTTGACACATAAAATGAAAATCATCAGATTTTCTAAGATTATTTCCTATAGTGATGTCATGTCAAGTCCATAATGTGCATTCTCCCCAACACCTGCCTTGCCCAGGTATTTGTCTCTGTTGAGGGGCAGAGAATCTTCCTCTCCCTGCTGACTATCAGATCCAGCAAGAACAGGGATTTTTTTTTGTTTTGTTCCAGCTTTATTCCTAGAAACTAAAATGTCTGAGAGTAATGGAAACTGGTTAACTGAACCAATTAGTTCATGAACAAAATAGTTAATTAGCTAACAAGTTCTTAATGCCTGTTTATATAGTCTAGTCTCTTTAAAAGATTCCCATTTGCAAAGGGCTTTGCAGATGTTCTCAAATCAGTAGCTATCCAGCAGTTTCATGAAGTTTCAAATATTTGCAATTTCCTTTTGAAATTAATTTGTATTGTATTATCTTTCATGAACAAATTTAAAACAAAGGAAGTAATTAAAAATTGATGAAAAACAAAGCCATTGACATAATGGAGATTGTTAGGATGTAAAGTTAGTTGGCAGAGATTCACCTTTGTGTGAAATGGGGAGGGATGTTTGAGAGAGGACTGTTAAATAGCCAATTCTTTGAATATTTTTGTGCTGTGAACTTTTGCTTCCATATACAGATCTGTACCTGGATATTTTACTTAATGAATACTCTGTTAATGTCTATGCCTATGCTCAAGCCCTATCTTTCTTATTGCCCATTATATATGTACAATATATGCCTTACATACACATATATAGTTACATATACACATGTGTATGTATATATGCATATATTTATAATATACCATCCTATGACACAGAGAATTTGCCTGCATCCAGTGTATTCAGGCACAGACATCTTCTAAAGATACTAATGTTGAATTGTTACTGTGGTTGGATTATTGCACAAGTTCAGGAGTATTTATTACAATGGACACAGAGCTGTGGTGGTAGGATTAAACATATCACAGCTGTGCTATTCTACCTAATAATTGGAACTTAATAGAAATATCGTGAGAACATTTGAGTAATTTGTAGCTTTTTTTTTTGGTATACTTAATTTTAAAGAATACATTTTTGAACAAAGACTATTTACCCCCAAATTTAAATGTCTTTTACAAATGTTAGTTTATTTTGATTGTTATTTTTTTCAGGATTTTCCAATGTTTCATTTCTTTTAAAATAACCATAATTTTAGATACTCAAAACATTTTTGACACCATCACCAACCATACTTCTGCTGAGCACTTTTTTCTTGAGATCCCAATATATGAGTCACTCAAATTTTGCAAAATTCCATTAAAGATAAATCATGTCTAATGGGCAACAATTTCTTTGGCATTCGATCTTTGAACAAGTGCCTTCCAATAAAATTTTCTGCAATAAAGGAATGTTCTATAATCTGGGTGTCCTATATGATAGCTATTAGACACATATGGCTTTTGTGTATTTGAAATGTGGCCAATGAAGCTGAAAAAAACTAATATTTTAAATTTTATTTAATTTTAATATAATTTAATAGCCATATGTAGCTTGTGGCTACCATACTGGACAACACAGTCTGCTCCAAATCTTAAAAAAAAATAAATAAAAGATGTATTTTTCAAGGCGGAAAACAAAGAATAACAATTTAATTCAGTTTTTATTTCTTCGTTCGACCTATCATTCAACATCAGTACTTATTGTTGTACACTATTTTCCAAGCATTGTACTATTCAGAGGGTATTCAATCATGAAGACATGGCATATGACAAAGAAAGGCTCTAGGGTAAGAATCCCGGTTCCACATTCCCAAATACATCCTCAGCATAAATAAAAATACTCATAGGGGAAAGGCAAGTAACCGAAATTAGACATGTGTTTATGTGTGAACATTTGTGTGTTTAAGAAGTGGGTATATATGTGTGTATGTTTGTAGTGTTTTGAGTCATTGGTCAGATTTCTTAGGGCAAAAATTCGAAGAGGAAGATTTATATGTAAGAAATTGATCAGAGAATGTCTTGAAATGAGCGAAAAAAAAAACTAGAACTGAAATGTAATTTTGAAAAATACCTCAAATGATCCTACAGGGAGCTCTGGAGCCCAGTTATCAGAACTTGGTTAGGGTGCGGCCCCTCTATTTTAGATTGGAGCAATTCCCTAAGAGGGACTAGCAGACAAGCCTTGGCTGCCAATAGTCTGAGGAGCTAGGAAAAGAAGTGTGCTTGCCTGTGAATTAGGGAGAAGGGCAGGAGGGGAAAGGAAGGGAATTAGCAGGAGATTAACGAGAGAAGGAATTGTAAAATGAGTTCTCTTCTTCTGAATATTCTTTATTTCATCATTTTAACTTTCTCCTAGTAAAGGATGATTTGAGGTAGTATACATGATAAAGTGAATTAATACACAAAACTCTTCTTTGTTTCTATGCAGAAATAATTACTTCTGTAAATATAGGAGAATGTTTGTAAACATAGTAGAAATGGATTTCTTTTTCTTTCTTTATATCCCAATTTCTGGCCCCTTCATTCACCCTTGGTAGAGTGAAAAATTGATCATGCCACTCTCTCTAATGGCCTCATTCACCGTGAACATAAAGTTAAAGCCCCTTTGCAGTTTGTGATATTCCCTTATTAACCTTCCTGAAGATTTCAGCATCACTTACTACTCTTACTCTTTTCTTTTTCTCTGATGTGCAGCTTACACGCAAACTACACTTAACTAACTATACTATATCATGTTCTTTTGAACCTCTTTAGCTCTGAACCTTCATTTTCCTATGCTTGAAATGATCTTTCCAAATGCCTCGCCTGGTAAATTCTTACTTAAAACTTAAGAGCTCAAATTAATCTCATTTTTAGTTGGTATTCCTAAACCTTTAGAATTGAATAGAATTAATCACTCCTTCTACTATTATTTATAATTTTTCTATTTCTTATTGACTAATTATATATATATGAACATATATATATATATATATGCAATGTATCTATATATAGAGAGAGATATGAAAGTTTTTATCCTTTAGTGGCATTGTAAGACCATTTTAAATTGTCACCCTGAAGTGCTACTACACTTTATTTCTTCTTCTACCTTGGAAAAGACATAGATATATCTACCTTTTATATATACAAAGTTTTTTATATATAAACCATATACGAAGATATAGATAAACCTTGATTTTTTTTGGATATGTGAAAATACAGAATTTACTAAATGGAAGGCGTATCTGAAATAGTTTAAATGATTATAAAATTAGCCTAACAGTAATAATGTTAATACATTTAGTAAAGTTAACAGCTTGACCTTTTTGATGGAAATTGTATATAAAAAGCATAGATTTATAATACCATTATAAATATTATAGAACTATAGATTTATAACATTATTACATCAAGCAGTATTTATTTATATTAAGATCAGCGATTTTCTTTCATAATAATTTGTAGCAGTAGTTTGTTTTATATTTTCCTAGTGCATACATTTAGTAAAGTTAACAGCTTGACCTTTTTGATGGAAATTGTATATAAAAAGCATAGATTTATAATACCATTATAAATATTATAGAACTATAGATTTATAACATTATTACATCAAGCAGTATTTATTTATATTAAGATCAGCGATTTTCTTTCATAATAATTTGTAGCAGTAGTTTGTTTTATATTTTCCTAGTGCATTTAAAGCAAAATTATAATGGTCAAAATACAAATTTACACACAACTGGGACACAGCTAAAAGATAGTATAAGTGATACCAGAACTGTACTCATTCTGGAAATAAAGAAAATCAATAAGATATGATTCATAATGATAAATATCATTGGTAACAACCAAGTGTGAGGATTTTATGCCCTTGAACCTTATCTCTTCATTTTTCAAAGACAATGATTCTATCAGTTGTTTGATAAATACATATAAAATCTCAGGTATCCTACAGTTTGCTTTAATGAGACTTTTTTTTACCAAGGTTTCAATAATCTTTAAAAGATTCTTATATGTATTCCAACATAACATGTGGCACACTGAGTTATTCAGAAACAAACAGCAAGTCATTCTTCTCAGCCTAGAGCATTTCTCATTTTTCAAAATCATATTCCAGCACATGGTAATGCAATCATCATGCTGAGACTGTCCAATAATAACCCTCACTGAAGTGGCTTCTTTGAACATCTGCTCTGACACGATTTAAAATTCCATATTTCTCTGAAGGATAACAAATAATGACTTTGACTACAGAAACATTTGAAATCTTAAAGAGATACCAGATGAACACATTTACATGGCAGCAGCAGTGTGTCAACAAAAATTGCACATTTCTTTATATCAGGCACTTATTGTCTTTGAAACCTTTAGGAACATCAAAGACATCATGTGTTCTCTGCATACAACATTTAAAAACATCTGAAATTGAGCATATCAATCTAAATATTTGGCACATATTTCAATTGAACTTATCAATTCAATTCTTCATGACTCAGTGTTATAATGCTAATTATGAAAATCTAAATTATAAGTTAAGACATATAAAGAAATTTTTATAACTAGTTAACATCTAATATGATTATTCAAGGCCCAAATTATAGGAATGATTTGTTTTTGAAAAAATAATACATCATAGATTGAATATTCAGCATGATTAAATTCAAAAAAAAAAAGAAAGAAAAAAAAGAAAATATTGAGGAATATGAATGAAGGTACAGAGATCTACTTTAAAGTAAAAGATATAATAGAAGCTGTTTTCAGCACTTCACCTAATTCAATTCAGTTCTCTATGCTGGTTGGATTTAATCTGACCACATCATACCTTTGTTTAATAATTATAAATTATTGCAAACATGCAGAGAGAGAAGGGAATTGTTTTTTACCTACAGATGTCCAGTTTGAGCATCATTTGTTAAAAGACTATCCTTGTTCCATTATATTGCCTTTATCCTTTTGTCAAAATCAGTGGCTATATTTTTGTGAGACTATTTATGGACTCTCTATTATTCTGTTCCATTGATCTATTTGTCTACTCTTTCACCAAAACAACAGTTTGATACTTGTAGCTTTTATGGTTAGTCTTAAAGTAGGGTAGTGTTAGTCCTTCAACTTTGTTCTCCAGAACTGTGTTGGTTATTTTGGGTCTTTTGTCTCTCCATATATATCTTAGAATAAGTTTGTCAATTATCATAACTTTCTGGAATTTTGATTGGAGTGCACCGAATCTATAGATAAAGTTATAGAAGTCACAATTGACAATATCAAGTCTATGAACATGAAATATCTCTTCATATATTTAGTTTTTTATTTTGTTCATCTGAGTTTTTTTGGTTTTCCTTCTACAGATCATGTACCTATTTTGTTAGATTTATATTTAAGATATTTTATTTTAGGGAGTATTCATGTAAATGGTCTTTGTGTGTTTAATTTAAAATTCCACTAGTTCATTGCTGATGTATAGAAATATAGGCAAGCAATTAAATACAGAAACCTTGTATCTTGGAGTCTTGCCATAATCACTTATTGGTTCCAGGAGATTTTTGTTTGTTTGTTTTCTACAAAATTTTTAGTCCATCTGTAAACAAAGTAAGACATTGACTTATTTCTCATGTGAAGGAACATATAGTTTTTTAGAGGAGAAAGACAGATACTTAAAATATGCATATAATTAGCAAAGAGAAGAAATTGCTTTCTAAATTGAAACATGTATTATATGGAAAGTCTATTTTACTTTGACATGTTAAACTCTGCCTCCAATAAAAATATGTAATGCACTCAAAAATATTTTTGCAATTTTTTTGTATTAAATTTATTGGGGTGACATTAGTTAATAAAATTATATAGGTTTCAAGTGTACCATTCAATAATACATCATTTGTTTACTGCATTGTGTGTTCACCACCCAAAGTTAAATTTCCTTCTCTCACCATATATTTGACTCCTTTTACTCTTTTTACCACCTCCTCAACCTGGATTCCATCTGGTAACCACTAAACTGATGTCTGTGTCTGAATTTTTGTTTTTCTTGCTCGTTTGTTGCTTTCAATTTTATATCCCACATATGAATGAAATCATGATTCTCAACTTTTCTGACTGACTTATTTTGCTTAGCATGATTATCTCAAGACCCATGCAGGTTGTAAATAGCAATATATCATCTTTTCTTATGTCTGAGCAATATTCTATTGTATATGTGTACTACATCTTCTTTATCTAGTCATGTGTCAAAGGACACTTTGGTTGTTTCCATGTCTTAACCACCATGAATAATGATGCAATGAAAATTGAGGTGCATATATCTTTATGGATAAATGTTTTCAAATTTGGGGGTAGATACCCAGAAGAGGGATTGCTGAGTCATAGGGTAATTCTAGACTTAATTTTTTGAGGAACCTCTATCCTGTTTTCCATAGCGGCTGTACCAATTTACATTTCCATCAGCAGTGTATGAGGTTTCCTCTTTTTCTCACAACTTTTCCAACACTTGATACTACTTGTCTTGTTGATAATCGCCATTCTTACAGGTGCGAGGTGATACCTCATCGTGATTTTGATTTGTATTTCCCTAATATTAAAAATATGTCACCATACACCAAAATTAACTCAAAATGAATCAAAGACCTATATATAAGACTTGAAACAATAAATCACATAGAAGAAAACATAGGTATTAAACTCATGGACCTTGGTTTTAGGAAATATTTTATAAATTTGACCTCAAAGGTAAGGGAAGTAAAAACAAAAAATAAATGAATGAGACTATATCAAACTAAAAAGCTTCTACACAGAAAAAAAATCAACAAAACAAAGAGGGAACCAATTGAATGGGAGAAGATATTTGCAAACAATGCCTCTGATAAGAAGCTAATATCCAAAATATATAAAAAACTCATACAATTCAATAAAAATATCCAATTAAATAATGGGCAGAAGACTTGAAGAGATACTTCTCCCAAGAAGACATATGAAAAGATGCTCAAGTTCCCTAGCTATTAGGAAAATACAAATCAAAAATATTCTTAAATGTTTTGTGGCTACCTAAAAATAATAACTTCTATGTTTCCCTTTAAGAATAATGTTTCCAAAAGAAATACTATGGCAATATAATCCCAACAGTTTAAGTGAAAAAGTATGTTCTGAAACAATATCTATTATATGAGCATAAATAGGTTAAAAATTGAAATGTATGTGTGTGCATTTGTGTGCATGCACATGTAAACAAAACCTTATCTGAGTGTATATTTTCCAGAAAGTTAATTGTGGTTATTTCTCATATGTGTTACTGCTGGCTTTTTGTCTTATATTCTGTCTTATATTCTTTGATTCTGTTTTATATTCTTTGATTTTTGGTAGTGGTTTTACAAATATATATAAGAGAAAATCTCAATAAAATATTCTAAATGTCTTACATAGAGTGTCATGAAATATACTTTGGCCCCCACTGTATTTTTAAAACATGACAGCACAACCAGTTTTTCAAAAATATGAGATACTTTGACACATTTATATGCTATGGAGAGAACTATGAAAAGTGAAATTTTAGTCAATTAACCAGATGGTTTGTCCGCATGATGCCAAATTGCCACCTGCTTAATAACAGTTGCATGATTAACTATATTTTCTTATTTTTATTTTTATTCACGTGTTTGGCAAAATATAGGAATACTCATTTTATATAATATTTTTCTTAAATCATTAATGATAACCCATATCTGACAGCAGATAAATTCTTCATATTTCATAAAAATAACATTTTTAATGACATAATACAAAATCTCAAAATATCCTGTATGGCTTAAGTATTCATATCATTGTGAGTCTTGAAATTTTTATTATTTCTAGAAAATAATTTTAGACTCAACTTTTACTTATCTGTTACTATGTTTCCTTGATTATAAAAAATCTGGAGGAGAATATTTATACTAAATTTTCTAATTACAGAATCTAAGTGGTAAAGCAATTTAGATGGTATTTTAACTCTTTGTATAATTTGAATTATGAAATTTATTTATACAAATATTAGAAAATTTAATGAATATTTTCTTTGTGTATCAATACAAATATTTTAATAGCCCCGTAGCTATCATACAACTCTGGCTATTTAACATTAACTGTGTTAATATAGATCATAAGCACAATCTGTATGCTTTATATAACAATAAATTACATTCTAATAATAAACTAAAAAAAACACTTTATCTTTGAGGGTAAATTATTTCATGGGCTTTTTAAATAGACAATATACATAAATGAATTTAGAAAGTGGCTAAGTTGAATTAGTTTAAAAGATTCTTAATATTTTCATTATTAATGTATAGTTCAATATAGGTTTTCTACATCATTCTATTACTGCACATCATGGCATTCAAAATATGGTGTATAGTAATTGCAGCAGCAGTTTTGAGACATGACATCTATTAAGTATGTATTCATGAATGCTGTATGAATGTTGCTACCTGCCAAGTTTTCCTTCCAAATTAAACATTTTAATTATCCAGAACGTTTTAAATTAAGACAAGGCACAAACTTGGTTTTCCTTTTCTGTCCCTGTTTAGTTTCATGGAAAAATTTGGCTTTAGTTATAGAACTGCGATGTCCAAAAGCCTTGAATACAAAATTTAGAATACTACTAAGAACATCAAATATCAAGATGATTGGACTCAATATAATTTATAAGTTAAGCTTCTTTAAAAAGTTGTGTTATTTAGATGTAAATTTTTACATACTTGTACATAGTTCTTGAAAAAGTACTAATCTAAATGGGCTTTATTTATTCAGCCTTTTGGAACTTTCAGAAGCTATATTCTGAAATCCAAACCTTTCCCAGACTCCTTTCAATATTGCCTACTAATCCATTTCTTAATGTCTTTTTCAGAAAAATTTTCTTCCTACATTATATATAATTCTCCCCATACTATCTAGATAGTAGCACAATAATGGCTTTTACTGTTTTGTGTCAATTATATATGCTAAGTATCTCTAGTCATTCAAAATTTAACAAACACCCCCTCTGTTCTAAGTCTCCTTACCACATAAAATTTTAAATTAAGGATACGTGATAACTATGACATTTGACACTTTAGAATAAAACAAAACTTCTATTTATCAAAATAGAAAATAGCACAAGATATTTGAGAGACCTTATAAGTCCATGTTGATTATTAAAATTATTTTGCAAACATTTTTCTTCAAGATAATTTTTCAAACATACTTCAAATATTTTCTCCTATTCATGTGGTTAGAATTATTTCTACCTAGAGGAAAAATGAGGACAGTGATGCCACTCCGTAGAGACTATAGAAAAAATATATTGTATGTAAACATTTCCGTGTGTGTGTACGTAAGTCTATGTGTGTCTGTGCACATATAGAGTTATTATATATTCTAGGCATATTGTTTTTATGCTGTTCTAAAAAATTAGATTTTATAGGAGATTTATAGTGTAATCCATTTCATGGTTTAGTTTCTATTTTTCTTATAGAATCCTTTGCCAACTTTTGCAATCACTATACTTCCAAAACTATGACAGAATAAGCATATTCTTTCTACACAACAGCCCTTAATTTTTGAATAACTTTGGTTCAATAACATTTTTAGGACTACTAAAATTTTCTAAGTAATTTTCTTTCCTTGGAATTGGGTTTAAAATGGCACAATTTTTTTTTCCAAGCTACATGTGGAATATATTTTTATCTCCTGGAAGTAAAAAAAAACAACTAATAGGATTATAATTCTTTATAATATTTAGAATTAGATACTGTTTATATTTTGGCTTAACATATAATAAGAAAAAAAGATATGTTGCATATAAGTCCTGCTATTATCCTTAGCAAAAAGTAAATATATATATATATATGAATATATATATTAATATTCAAGGTTTATAGAATAAAATTGTTTTGTCTTAAATCATGCAATTTAATAAAGATAAATTTGTAGTTTGTGACATAATCTGATTAAGTATGTTTTAATCTCTAACAGTCCTATATTTGTTCAATGAGAGAAAAATCTCATCTTTTGAGTAGCTTTGGGAGTAAACAGGCCACTGAGAATGTAACCTGAATCTGACAGAAAGGACTTGGAAAAAGTGAACTAACAGAGTGCCTAAACTTCTGGAAAGGAAACATGCATCTTGCTTATTTAGATATTTTGTTACTCAACTACAAATCTGTTAGCTTTCTTAGTAACAACAACAAACAAACAAAAAACAATCACCAATGTAGGTCAAAATGTAGCTGTGTCTTTGATCAAGTAGATACATTAATCAATATTTCAATGGTGCCCAGCCAAATTTTTGCCTAGGAAGAATACTCAAGTTCTGAGAATTTAAATTTTGTATCTCGTTTAGAATTTTAGATCATTGAGCACTGACAGTATTTCTTTTTTCTTTTATTATTTTCCACACACCCAGCATTTCTTATTCCTCATATTTAGTAGAGTTTATGTCACTGAACCATGAAGAGAAAATAGAACTAGTCTCTCTGAAGATAAATTAACTTTGTGGAAGCCAACTTAAAAAGTAACAGAATATTTTGCATATTTCATGAAAAATTGTTTTCTTCTAATGTATATTTGTATCTCATGCCAACTTAGTTGTACATTTATCTTGCAGAATAGCCATTTACTAGTGTTTTTATCACTTTTCAATTCACATTACTTCCTGGACCATTTATTCTAGGTTTGACTTAATTTACCAGTACTTTGCCTGTGAGGCTACCCCAGGAAGTATCATTTATTCTCTAAATGTTATGTTGGCATATATTACCTACTCCTAAGGAATTCACCTGCCAATTATCAATGCCAAAAATAATAAAAAGCCTCCCACAAAGAGACTGCTAAAGGTGAAGTCATACACTTTCTACATATGAGAATAATGAAAGTTAGCAAATCCAGTTTTCATCACAGGTAATATAAGTGATTCTTTCAAAGTCTGTGTGCAAAATTCTGTGTTTTCTGAATAATAATGAGGAAATAATAGGACTTATAGAAAAAAATTGTATAATTTTGTGTCTATAATACATATATGTATTCATGTGGATAAGAATATATAAGGGTATCTAAATTAATGTATGCATATTAGATATATTGATATATATGTTGATATTTTTCATATGACACTGACATTTTAAAACTAGGAGCTTAATTATTAAATACATTTTTCCGTTTTTCACTTTTTAAAAAAAGACCCTTTTACATATGCTAAGAAAATGAGAAAATTACTGAGTAAAATTAAACATAACATTTTAAACTCTTAAGGATCAATAAGGTAATTACTAACATATTCAATTGAGTTTACATAAAATAATTTTTCTCCTTGCTTTTCTCCCACCAATTCTGCTTCCTCTCCTTTTCATTCTCATTGATTCTCCTTCTCTGCCTCATTTTCCTCCACTGTTACCTTTTTCTTCCCCACTTTCTCCTTCCCTATCTGCTATCATCATTGTCATTATCACCATCTTTATAATTATTTACCTCTGACATATCACATACTTGAACATCATGTTATGCCATTCGGGAGTCATTTCATAACATTATATTTTATTTCCTGTGGTTATGGCTTTTCATTCCATAACGGATAACCTCATGAGCATCCACTGTATATTTCTAATTATATTCCCAGTAGTAGAGAAGGTAAATTTGTGGTTAGTATTCATTTAAAGAAATATCTCTGCTGGTTGTAATTTCTTTCTTCTAAGTAGAGGTATTTTAACTTTCTTGTTCATTCAATTATATTAGTAGAAAAATAATTATTTAAACATTTTATGGAACATTTACTAGTGAAAAATATAAATGTGAAAGACAAAAATTTCAAAAGAAATATATTTCATAAAATACAGCTATTCCATGCTTCTTGACCCAGAAAAATCTCCAGCATATCTTATATTGATAGTCTGCCCTATAATAGGTTGAAGTAAAAATAACCTAAAAACATGGTTTCAGTCCAAAGTTAAATTAAACAACCAAGTAAAACTGAACTTTGCTGCTTTCTTGCTATTGCCTTCTCATTTTTTGAATATCAATCGGTTCCTACAATTTGCCTAGAGAAAACATATTAACTCTGTAACCTCAGAAACATGTAAAACATATCAGTTTTTCTCAAGTAATAAATAATATATCTACTTGCTTGACAGATTTCTACCAGCTTTTAGTCATATCTTTTTTTTTCTTTAACCAGATTCTACTACTATTCAACAAAAAATTAACAAATAATAAATGCCTGCCATACATTATGCACTGTGTTCCCTGTTCTTCAATAAAGCCAATATGTCCAGTGTATCTCAATATATATTTTTCTGTAGAAACATATTAAAAAGAGAAAAATATATTTAAAACAAACACAGAAAACATTTACTTCCCCTCACTAAGTTAATAGCAACTTAATAATCAAGTCCTTTACTGCTACTTTAGATCTTTTAAACAGTTGGTTTTAGATATTCTCCAGGGGTGGTGTATCTGACTCACCCTCTCCACCTCCCCATACATTGTATAGAGATAACTCTATGTAACAAGAAAAAATTAGTTTCATGTAAAGGAAAAAAGAAGACATAAGTTTTCATGAGAATCTTAGTAGCCCAGAAGCACTTCTGCCAATATGATTTCTTTTTATTTTAAATCTTATGACTCTAATTGTAACTTTTTTACTTTTAACTCATCTATCATACTGAAGAATGTCTTCTTTTTTCTTAGGTTAGATAATATCAGTGAAGTTCCAAGGATGAATATTTGTCTAGAAGTAATTGATTAAGAAGCCTTCTAAGCACAAATCAGAGGGAGAATAAAGAAAATGGGGCAAGGTTCAGTGACAGGCAGAGTCCTTTGTAGAGTAACTTTAGTTCTGTCTTACATGGTGTCTCTAGAGATAGTGTACTATGAACTCAGGGAACTTTGACAAGAAGTAGAGGAGCTTGAGTATTTATATTCCACACACATCTGTCACTCACTGGGTACAAAAAAAGTGAGAGGATGCTAGTTTTATATGGTAGAACAAGTAAAACATGATCAAACATCAAAAACAAATAAAAAAATCAATTAAAAAATTGGCAGAGGACCTGAATAAACATTTTTCTATGAAAATAGACATCTGTATATCTGTATAAGAAGATTTACAGTTGGCCAACAGACATATGAAAAGATGTTCAACATCACTAATAAGCAGGGAAATACAAATCAAAACCACAATGAGAACTAATACCCATAAGAATAATTATTATCAAAAAGTCAACAAATAAATAAACCAGTAAAGATGTGGAGAAAAGGGAATCCTTGTGCATTGTTGGTGGGATTGTAAATTAGTGCAGCCATTACGAAAATCAGTGTGGAGATTTCTCAAAAAATTAAAAATAGGATTAACATACAACCCAGAAATTCTACTTTTGGGTATTTATTCAAAAAAAAAATGAAAATACTAATTTGAAATGATATATACACCCCTATGTTCATTGAAACATTATTTACAATAGCCAAGATATGGAAGCAACATAGGTGTTTATCGATAAATGAAAAAAAGATGTGAGATATACCATTTGATTCCACTTATATGTAGAATCTAAAGAAAACACAAATGAACAAACAAAACTAAACAAAATCAGACTTATACATACAGAGAACAAACTGATGGTTGTCAGAGAGAAGGAGATGCGAAGATAGGTGAAAGGGAATAAGAGGTGCAAAATTCCAGTTATAAAAAAATAAACCATAGAAATGTACTGTATAGTATAGCACAGGGCATATAGTCAATATTATAGCTTTGTACAGTCACAGTTGGTTACTAGATTTATTGTGGGGATCACATTGCAAGGTATATAAATAAAATGTATCACTGGGCTCCTTTGTTGTCCATATCTTCTCTGCCCCCATCCCCACCAACACTGGGAACCACTGATCTTTCTGTCCCTATGGTTTTGCCTTTTCTAAATATCATATAAATGATATTTTAATACTCTTTTCTGTTTGACTTTTTTAATATAGCATAATGTTTTTTGAAATTTATTCATGTTTTTTGATGTATAAATGTTATTTGTTTTGATTGATAAGTAGTCTGTGGTATTGGGATATCACAATGTTTTCTTATTCATAAGTTTAGATGGCTGAATTGTGCATTTCAATTAGAAATCTCTGAGAGTTTTATTTGTTTCACATCTTTGTCAACATGGAATTGTCAAGCATTTTAATGGTTAGCAAATCTAGTAACTGTCTAGTGTTATCTCATTATGGTCTCGATTTGTATTTTCTGAGTGATTAATATTGAGGGCATTTTCACATGCCTAATGGACATTGATCATTCTTTTTTTGTGAATGGCATATTTAAATCTTTGCCTGTTTTCTTGGAGAAAAAAATTTTTATAGAAATATTCAACTGTATCAGCATCACTTATTCAAAAGACTGTTTTTTCTCCATTGAACTAATCTGGCACTTTGCAGAAAATAAATTAACCCTATAAGTCTCTGTTTATTTTTTCACTCTATACTTTTTATTGATTCATGCAACAATTGTTGCCACTATGCACACTATCTACCTGAATGATTTATTTCCAAATGTATTCTGCTGTTGTTGAATGTATATAAATACCAATTAATTTGGTTGGAAAGTTGTTCAGATATTTAATATACTAACTAATTTTTTTACTTCTTTTTACAACAATTACTGATAGAAAAAATGTTGGACTCTCAAGTAACATTAGCTTTGTCTATTTCCAATTTAAATTTCTCAGCTTTTACTTATCTTTCTTAGAGCTCTATTATTAGGCTTTTTAGGATTGTTATGTCTTCTTGATGATTTTACCCTTTTCTCATGAAGAAATTTACCCCTCTGTGATAATTCTTAGTATTACCCTATTTCTTTTGCCAAATGATAACATAATCAATAATATAATCCTAGTGAGTTTGTATTAGTATTTGCTGGTTTATATTTTCTTATCCTTTTATTTTATCTCTTTTTATATCTAAAATGAAAGTATTATAAACACCATGTAGGTTAGCATTGCTTTTGGATATAAATAAAAAAATATCTGTATTTTATTGAATACACGGTCTATTTAAATTTAAAATAATTATTGATATTATATTTATACATTTTACATGTGTCTGATTGGTTTACTGTTTTTCTTTTCCATTTTGGCTTCTTTAGGATTAGGTGAACTTATTTTAAATATTCTATTGATTCTATTAGTTTTACCTCTTTATTTAGGTTTTGGCTCTAAAAGTTTTCAATAAAAATTTATCACAATCTACATAAAATTAATATATTTTTTTATGTGCAATATGTCCTCACTTAACTTTGATAGTGAAATAATGTATACCAAAACCAATTTTGCCATTGCCTAATTGATATAAACAAGAATTAAGTTCTTATGACATCTTATCAATATAATAATGACATCACCTTGAACTAAATGGTGTTGTTTGAGGACTTGCTATATAACATAAAAACCTTCCAAAAGCATGTATCCATTAACCCATGTCTTGCTTTGTAGATTTACATACATTTTACATTTTATTTATAAATATATTAAAGCTCACATTCAATATATTGCTATTTTGCTCTAAGAGATTAATGAAGTGTTCAATTTTTTTCACATCCAGATTCTATATGGTATTTTCCTTAGGTTGTCTTGCATTAAAAAACTATGTCTAATATATTTGTACTCTAAGTTTCCTGGTCACAAATTTTGTCAGCTTATTTTTTTTCTAAGACAATGTTTATATTTCTTTAATTTCTGGATGACATTTTTTACTGTATGAAGAAACCTAATAGACAATCTTCTTTGACCCTGAAAACATTGTCTTTTGACTTGCATTGTTTTAGTTAAGAAGTCAGTGGTATTCCTTATTTTTGTTACTAGGTATATAATATCTTTTTTTCCTTTAGCTGCTTTTCATATTTTCTATTATTATTTAATAATTTAATAATAATCATTCTACATGGTTTTGATAGTTTGTTAGTTGTGTTTTTTTAAATTTTTTTTTTTATTTTTATCCTAATTGGAGTTTGTAGAGCTGCTTAAATCACTAGGTTTATAGATTTCACAAAATTTGAAAAATTTTGTCTATTTCTTTTTCTCAATATCTTTTCCTATTCATTTGGGAATATAATTACATATATGATAGAAGTCTTGATATTGCCTAAATTCACTGATGCAGTGTTCAATTTTTTAAGCCTTTTTCTCCTTATATTATTTGGATAGTTTTTATTTCATGTGGTTTTAAGTTCAGTTTTTATTCTCAAATATCTCATTAAAGTTATTTTTTATGGGATTTTAGGCATTTTTTAACTATATGAACATGTTTCAGCCCAATAATTGACATTTGGTTCTTTTTATATTTTCTTTACATTTCTGTATTGAAATCACCCATTTGTTCACTCATTTAATTCTCTTTACCTTTAAATCTTTAACAAAGTTGTAAAAAGTATGTTAAAATCTGTTTCAGCAAAATTGACCACATTATTTCTGACTCTGTGTCTATTGACTGGCATTTTTTTTTTCTTCTTTTTTTAAATTCAGTAATTTGCTATTTTGTGAACTTTTCATATAGTAGTTTACTAATATTTAGATTTTATTGTCTTAAAAGAAGGTGAAGTTTTATTCTAGCAGTTAATTAAATAACTTGCTGATGAGCTTGATTGTTTTTGTATTTTCTGAGATAGGTTTACAGTTACTTTTTCTCTAGGGCTACATAGGTCTTATTGTGAATACATTGTCTTAATGGGAGTTTACTAAATGCCTGGGAAGTAAAATAAGATCTGTCCACTCTGACTTGTGGGAATTTGAACATCAAGCAGTTCTGCTCAAACCCAAATAATTGTTCAACTCACAGCTCCCCAATGGCTCTTCTTTCTCTAGTGGTTTTCTTTCCTTTCTCTTTTTTTTTTTTCCCTCCCTTAGGTTGTGGGTTGATTGCCCTTGCAGAATCTCTTCCTGTAACTTCTCAGCTTTTATTTAGCTAGGCAGTAAGGATGAATCCTATAGATATTCCTGGATATCGTTAACTATACAATTTCTTCTATAGTTCCTTGCCCCATGAAGACCCATATTATGAACATTTACCTTTGTGGCCTCAACTAGTGTGATTTTCTGTTCTATTTTGTCTCGCTGCACTCCAGTAAGTGTCTTCAGGCATAAAGCTGAGATTGTAAAAATATCTGACAGTTTTTTCTTCTGTCAGTGATAGCAGGTTGATTACCTGCCATGAGATATTTGAAAATAGTCATTACAGTTATTTATTAGAAGAGGCTAGTTGCTACCAGTTTCACTATTTTAAACAGATGGATGTCCCCAAATTTTTAATATGAGTTTTTCAGCTAATTATTTCAACAAAATAAACAGGTTTTCATAGTTTTTGAACAGCGTTTTTGATATATAAGAATTATAAAGGACATCCTTGAAAAACTTTCTTTATAATTAATGACAATTTCCATCAGAAAAAAAAAGAATCATATTTTTTTGCTATTATATAATTAGGGCTTATGATATAATGTCATTACTAAAAAAAGAAATAAAACTTTTAGAATACTGTCTATATAATTTCTCATTAATGTAGTATTCCAAAGATCATAATAACAATTTAATCTTTCACATTAAGTATATTGGAGAAAATTAGTAGTACTGTATCCTTGATTTGGTTGGTTATTTTTGGACATTGTCACGAACAGCTGAACTTTACAAAATAAGCTACTGAGTATATTCATTAAAGATAAAAAATAAATAGTTGCTTAAATCTAAATGCTGTATACTCAATTTCTGTCTACTTGCAACATCTTTCATGAACTAGTTAAAAAACAGAAACCAACCAACCAAACAAACAAAAAACCCATGCAGTTATCATGGTGTTAATTTTGTGTCAAATTGGCCAAAGAACCCAGATATTTGGTCAAATACTACTCACATGTTGCTGTGTAGGTATTTTCTAGAGGAGATTATCATTTAATTCCCTAGACTTTGAGTAAAGCAAATTTATTTGATCTGCTCTGATCACCATGACTAGTATCATGTCATATTTGGGACTGTTTTAAATAAAATAAATAAAATTTAAAGATAAAGAGAGAGATGATGCCATATATATTTTAGGTATACTGTTGCTCCAAGTGAAAGAGATAGATTTTCTTTTACTGTTAGTTGTTTTTTGTTTGTTTGTTTGTTTATAAAAATATTTCACTGACAGCTACAGTAGGATATTCTGATTGCATTCAAGCCAGAGAAACTCTACTTCATAATTCACTTCTAACTCTCTACTTCATGGAATATTCTTTATTTTTTAGAAACTCTATTTCCTATAATAAAGGATATAAACAATGATTTTTTTTTCATTTTTAAAGTTCTAAGATACAAAGATTAACTGAAAATTTGTATTCAATTCACTTATTTTATTTTCATGGGAGTTATTTAAGAGACACAGAATGTCATTTCTTTTGCTTTTTTTTATTGGAAGTGTAGTCGTTGAATTGAAGCAAATCAAATTAACTTATAATTATATAGAGTACAAAATATAAATATAAATTTACTGACACACATATAATATTCATGTACTCTGCACATATTTTGAATTTTTTTCTTTTTTTCATATGCAGCTGTCTTCTCCCATAGCCACATATTATGTCAATGTGGGCATCTGGAGGCTTACCTCTCTTTTTATATTTCTTTCTTTTTATTATTTCTAATTCTTATTATGCTTTTTTTTTTTAAATTTTTATTCTTCTGTCTCCAGGTTCTTTAACTTTTATATTTTTCACTAAGCTCTTTTATACTGATTTCACTAAGCTTCTTTTGAGCTTTCTAGGTTTGACAAAATTGTCCTTCGGCATGTTTTTGCCAACTGCTGTCATGGCTCATAGTACAATTTAAGACTCTGTTGTACACTATAGTAAATCCAGGTAATGAAAGTCACAAACTTCTCACAAGCATTATGAAGCTCACATTTATCAAGATAAATATTGTGCAGTCAGCAAGGAGGAGATGCTTTAGATGACTCAAACAGTTAACCTTGATATTTCATTTAAGAATGCTTTAGACACCTCTTCAAAGTATGGCAGTTTTGCCTAAATTGATGTTATGTAAAATTTATAGGTTAGTTTTATTGTTCTTAATAAGTAGTAATTTAAGTTTTTTAAGAATATATTTCTATTTTGAAGAAAAAAGATAAATTATTTCCTAAGTTTAGTATTTTAAAAAATTAATATGATTATCTAGATAGGTTTTACTTACTTATTTATTTTATTATAATACTAATACATATTATTTATATAAAATATATACTATGTGAAAATATAAATATGAGGAATATCACAATTATATATACCAGCAAACACATCTCAATGTTATTTAGGTATGCTTTATTTCCTTTTGACATATTTTTAAATCTTTATATTGAATATTATGTGCAATTTTCATCCTATTTTTCAGTAAAATTTATGTCATAAATATTTTATGTTAATCATGTTCCTCTATATGCTAACATGAATTTATTTCACTGCTTTCTGGATGTTACTGACAGAAAGAGTGCACAGAGTGCTTTAAATATAACTAATACAACAACCATAAAAACAAATCCTAACATTGTCTATTTCCTATAGGTCAGACCATGTGCTAAATGATGTATGTATTATTTAATTCTAACAATTATCCTACTCCTCATTTTATTATTGTATAAATGTTATTATAATAATATAAAAATTATTATATAAATAAAATATGTTATTATACATTTTCTATGTTATAGACAATGAAGCAAAAAATTAGAGGAGTAAAATAAAATGGTCGATGCAACTCAGCCAGTAAGGAGAAGAGCTGGTGCTTTAATATAGTCTTGTAAACATTTATAGAATTATTTCCTGTAATCCTCCATCATATTTAGCACTGTATAAGTGATAGGAAAATGAAGATTGATTTTTAGTTACAACTAACAGTCAGCAGAAGATTTAGTATATACAGAGAACATTGTAGAAGCAAAAGAATATTGATCTCTAAGAAAATAATACAGCTAATTATATAAGAATAAAAAGAATCTTCAGTCAGTCTCTTTGAGCCTATAGAAGAACTGAAAAATATGATTTGTTCCAAGGTATAAACAAAGTCTTGGGAAATAACAATAATGGAAGAATTATATTCATTTTCTCACCAGACAGTGAAGCACCAAAGATCAAGAGCAGACCAGAAGAAACATTATTGACATAGACATGCTTTTTATCATATTTCTTAAGGAAGGAAATACTGAAAACTGATTTGAAAGTCACCAAATCCTTTAGAATTTCCTTATACAAACATATATGTAATAACTGAGAATCATACATGAGTCTTTTTTGTATATTTTTGTATATACTTTTTTTAAAACAGTAACTAAACTAGTGCAAGGCCTAATTATTCTGGTTACTTTTGTAGGGAGGTTGGAAATAAAAGGACAATTATGTCACTAGAGTCTAAATTGTGGTACACTTATATATACAAGGAAGTGTTACTCTATTGTGAGAAAGAATAAGGAAGAATTTAATAAAGTTAGACTGAATTACTTCTGGAGGAGGTGGGGAAAGAGGAGAGCAAATATAGTATTATACCCTCTTACTCTCTTCTCTGTAAGAAAGAAGGTAAATACAGTTATATTTGTTTGATTTCTAAAAAACAGAATGAAATATGAACTATTTAATTTTATATAAAACTTAGAACATGGGGAATGATACAGATGAATCATATTTTTACATTCTAAAAATGTAATTCAACAAAAATAATTCCCTTATAGAGTAGGAAAAATAAATGCAAAATTAAGCACAGGCATTAAAAAAATCTACCTATTAAATTGGTAACAAAGCCATATAGAGTAAATAATACCTTATGTAACTTTTACATAGTTACGTTAAATATAAATATATTTAAAATATTCCTTATCCTCTAAAGGATAAAGAAAATATGTGAATATATTGAGTTTACTGGGAATTAATTTTGATAACAAAAAACTATGTAATAAAATAAGTAAATAAAATTTTTATTGCTAAATTTCAATTAAAATAATATAGAGTTATAATTTAAAATATGTATTTTCTATAATTTTTATAATTTTATGTTAATTAGCATCTTTTTACTTCAACTCAAAGAACCCTCTTTAGCATATCTTGGAGGTATGTCCGGTTGTAATGAACTTCCTTAGATTCTTTTTTGTTCAGGTAGTCCTTATTTCATTTTATTTCTGAAGGACAGCTTTGTGGGTATAGTATTCTTGTTTGACAGTTATTTTCTTTCAATATGTTGTACATGTCACTCTATTCTCCTTTGGCCTGAACTGTTTCTGTTGAGAAATACACTCATAGTCTTGTTAAGCTAAAAATAAAAGGCTAAAGTGAAAGACAACAAGCATTTATTTGAGATAAAAAAAAATAGCTACTTGGGAAGTACTGATTCAGGTGAAGTCTAAGTAATGTTCCTATTAGGAGACAAAGGCCAGGTATATTTATAACAATGAAAAGAAGTCAATTATATCAATAGAAGAATGACATTTCAATTGGTTCAGATAAGCTAACATAGTAATGGTAATTCTAAACATTGTTTTAAATTCTCAGTACAGTGGTCATCAGCCCTGCAGTCATGACCTCTGCTTTCTTGTTATCTTTGCAAACAGTTCTTTGGGCTACAACATGTTGCTTTAGGCCTATTCCAAAAATTATTTTGCTCAGTTTTAATATTCCTAAGGTTTGAGCAATAAGATGTGCAAGGCAGTTCCTCTTGGATGGCAGCTCTGACTCCATTTTGAAGTGGCTCTGTTTATATTTTTTTTCACAATACCT